>NW_025423495.1:0-63987 GCF_020740685.1 Jaculus jaculus
CAGGCTATCATTGAAAGACATAATCAAACCCTTAAGTCTCAATTACACAAACAAAAGGGGGAATGATCTAAAATATAGAACATATCTTCATAGTTGAGGATTTTAGGGCAGTGTCAAAGAGATGGGTGAAAAAAATGCAAACCGTATCAGGTGGGTCAGAGCACCTTGCTGTCCATGGGGAATGTGTGTATGTGAGAGAGAGACAGAGAGAGAGAGGGAGGGAGAGAGAGAGAATCAATGCAGTAGGGCCTGTTGCCACTGTAAATTAACTCCAGATACATATGTATGGGAGGATTGGTCCCAGGCCAGTAGGTTCTCGGGGTAAGGGGGAGGGGAAGCTCTGTGAGCTGCAAAGTTTCTGCTTTATTATAGCTGCACAATAAATACCAGGAACCCCTGCATCTGCTCCCTGGGTATGTGTGGGGTGGGACACAGGTTCTGTGAACTGCAAAGTCCCTGCTTCAGCACAGCTGCACCCCAGTGTCCATGAAAAAGACAGAGCTCTCACCTCAAAGGGGATTAGGTATTGTTTAGTCTATGGCCAAATATGAGTGACCATGGCCCAGGAACACAGATTTAGGTTACCTGTATTCCATGTTCAAATGTGTTAACAGTTTCATGAAGTTTTTTTTTTTAAATTATTTATTTATTTATTTATTTGAGAGTTACAGACACAGAGAGAAAAACAGATAGACGGAGAGAGAGAATGGGTGCGCCAGGGCTTCCAGCCTCTGCAAACGAACTCCAGACGCGTGCACCCCCTTGTGCATCTGGCTAACGTGGTACCTGGGGAACTGAGCCTCAAACCGGGGTCCTTAGGCTTCACAGGCAAGCGCTTAACTGCTAAGCCATCTCTCCAGCCCTTCATGAAGTTTTTATAGTTTCATAAATCAAGTCATAAGTTAAGGTGCTTTTCAAATACATTGGTTGACCACCAGGTAGGATTTTAGCAAAGCATGGAAATCTCCACCAGGGCTTTGAATGCTATCTAAAGACAAGTTTATTACTTGGGTTGGTGGAAGCTGGTGGTCTGTCAGTACACATGGCTGCACCTCAGGTCCAGGAGCTCCTGCATCTGCTCTCAGAGTGTTAGGGGGCGGGGTGCACAAGCTGTATTAGCTGCAAAGTCCTTGCTTCAGTACAGGTCCACCTCACTCATCTTCTGCCAGCCCCCCTCCCTTCCTGACCAGTGGATGGCTCCGGCCTCCCCCGCCTCACAGGCAAGTGGAACTTTCCATGACGTCACAGTGCTGAGGCTCAAGCAGAACACGCCTAGGGAAAGAATCAACTTTAAAACGGCGGGAGCGCGGAGTTCTTTCTCCTGAACCTCTCCAGCAGCTCGGCGGGTCGGAGGAGGCAGCAGTGGCGTGTCTGAGGCCAAGGAAAGCACTCAGCAAACTGTAAAGTGAACGGCAGATGGCGTGATCAGTGCAGAGGGAGCAGCGGAGTTCCTGTTACTGAGACTTCCCTTCGGGATGGCAGAGGAGGCGGCCGTGGTGGGTCTGTGCGGGAGCGAGAGCGTGAGCGCTCCGCAGCAGGTAGGGGGATCGCGCTGGGCTGAGGGGCCGCTGGGCTGCCCCGGATTCCCTGTGAGGAACCCGGGGATGGGCTGGCCTTGGCTCTCACCCAGTTGCAGAGCTCCACCCTGGAACATGAATCCATACACACACACACACACACACACACACACACACACACACACGCATGCCTTCCTCCCCCCCCCAAAAAAAGCTGGGTGTGGTGCACTCCTGTAACCCCAGTGGTAGGGTGAGGTAGGAGGGATAAGGGTAGAGAGACCCTGTATCAAAACAAAAGAACAGGAAGAAAAAGAGAGTGGGAGATAAAAGGGAGAAAGAAAGGAATAGAGGAAAGGGAGAAAGGAGAAAAATTGGATAAGGGAAATTGGGGAAAAAGGAGCAAAGGAAGGAAGGTAAAGAGGGATAAACGGTGAACAATAGAGGGAAGGAATGAAGGTGGGAAGGAAAGAAAAAGAGTGACAAAAGGAGAATCGAAGGCAGGAAGGAAAATGGAGAAAAATGGAAAGAAGAAAAGAAGGAAGGCTGAACTGAAGGAAGGAAACAAAGAAGGTGGGAAAGAGGAATGGAAGGAATAAGACAGAGTGGGAGAGAAAGAAGGAATGGAGAAACAAAGGGAAAAGGAAGATGAGAAAGGGAGGATGAAAGGAAGGAAGAGCAAGGGAAGCAGGGCAGGGCTGCAGAACCCAGGCCTGAGTGCAGTCAATCCCTGTGGGTTGACATAGTGTTGTCAGGCACACACAGTGGGCATGTGGGGTCTTCTGGCCAGGAGTCACCTTGACCCATGAGGCCCCCTCAGGCCTCAGGAGAACTGCATCTGCTCTATGGGTAGGTGAAAGGAAAGATCCCTGTGAGCTGCAAAATCCCTGCTTCTGTACAGCTGCATCCCACTCACTTCTGCAAGCCAACCTCCAGTTAGGAATTGGGGATACATCTGCCTCCCCCCTCATGCCTGGAGCATGTGGAACAGCCCTGATGTTGCAATGTTGCAGATCTACCAGAACATTGGGAAAAATTTAAACTTAATGTGGGGAGGTGCAAATGGTGTTGAGGTAGCAGCAGAGTTCATTTTCCTGGGTCTGTACTTGGTGAGATGATGGTGGAGGAGGCGAACATGGTGATCTGCTTGTAAGTCAGACCTCTCAGCATCAGGGAGGAGGGTCAGACCAGGTAGAGGGTCCATGTGAGCTTCCCAGTGGCACTGTAAGAGCCCCTGATGGTTCGCCAGGCCACAGTGCAAAGCCAGCTCCAGTGTGTAACCCACGAGTTTATTCACCTCTCCATGCTGATTTTCTAATCACCATGTGATGTGCTTACAGATACTGTCTTCATTTTCCTGTGTATATGGCCAGAAAGTAAAAATCAACATTTTTAGATACTAAATGCTAGAAGGAAAAGCAAGAAGGAGAATAAGTGAAGTCTTGGCTTTATTAGCCTATGGCCTTAACTCAAAAATTTAAAAGTTTTTGGGGTGTGAGAAACGAATATCCAACACTTCTGAGTTTGTGTTGAGTAATCTGCTGTGATCCTGATAGGCTTGGCTTTGTAGGTAACTTGGTTTTTCTGTCTACCTGCTTTCAATATTTTTTCCTTGGTTTGTGTGTTTGGTAGTTTGATTATAATATGGCAAGGAGAGGTTCTTTCCATGTTTTGTCTGGTTAGTGTTCTAAAGGATTCCTGTATATGCATTGGCACCTCTTTCCCAATTTTGGGGAAGTTTTCTTCTATGATTTTGTTGAAGATGCCTACTATGCCTTTTGAATAAAATTCTTTTCCTTCTACTATACCCTGAATTCTTATGTTTGATCTTTTCATAGTGTCCCAAATATCTTGAAATTATCATTCATACTTTCCTATTAGTTTGTCTTTCTCTTTGTTGGACTGTATTAGATCTGCCATCTGGTCTTCTAGCTTAGTTATTCTGTCCTCTCCATCAATTCTACTGGTGAGATTTGCTACAGAGTTTTTTTTTATTTCATTAACTGTGTTCTTCATTGCTAGTAATTTTGACTGGTTTTCCTTGATTATTTCTATTTCCTTATTTATGTCTTGTATTGACCACCTTATTTCATTAAATTGGTGTCCTGTGTCTTTTTTGATTTCCTCTTTAATTACTTTGATTTCTTCTTTGACTTCTTTGAGCATGTTTATAATCATTCTTTTGAAATCTTTCTCAGGCATTTCCTCTAACTCATTCTCACTGGTCATTTCTGATGCATTAATACTCTTGTGAATTTATATTGCCTTGAGTTTTGGTGTTTCTTGTCTTATAATATGTATATCTATTTCATCTTGGATTACTTTAGTGCTTGAATTTTCTAGTTAGCTACAGTATTATTAGATGTTTCAATCAATCTGATGGTATATACATTCAGTGTAGGAGCTTAAGGTGCAACGTGTGGCTCTCCAGACTCTCAGAGTATCTACAAAAGTGACCCTAGGTGTTTGGTTTGCCTGATATGAGAGTACTCAAGTAGGCTGAGTGGAAAAAAAACACAGGCAATTTGACAATTGAAGCCTCCTGGAGGCACTGTATTTTTAGCCACCTTTACCTTGCCAGTGTTTGTTCTGCACCTAATGTTGTCCAGGAGGTGATGTCCACACTCTACTGGTTACATTATTTTCGCCTGCCACTTTGGAGCTTCACCTCAAGTCTGTAAGCCAAAATAAACCCCCTTTCCCCCACATGCTGCTCTTGGTTCACTGTTTTTGTTTTGTTTTGTTTTGTTTTTTTACCAGCAGTGTGAAAGCAATAGGAACACCATCCCCCTCCTCAGCTAGGTGCTTTTGATTAAATATTCAGTACCAGGTAGAAATTCCCTCTTATGGAGAAGGCTTCAAGTCTAATGAGAGACCATTTGGTCTCCCTCATAAAGGACATAGCACTATTGTACTAACTGATATGTTTGACCTGGTTGACCATCAATAAAACTTGCATGGTCACCACAGGGTAACACTATTGATTACTTTTCTCTCCCAACAGGTTTCTTAGCTCTTCCTAGTACATTGATAGCCAGCTAACTGGGAGAAGGCTTCCATCTTTGCTGCAGCTTGATTTCCCAGAGCACTGCATCTCACACATGTGGAGTCTTTAGCAATAGAGTCTTACCACCTGGTTCTGAAGGATAACTAAGGGTCTTGGCAATGCTTGACATCATTGGATTTTATGGCTAATAGTCAGTGGAAGACAACCTACCCTGGACCTGAGTATTTCTAATAACAATTCATTGGTTCTGTGTACAACAATATCTTTCTTTAAAGTATATCTGCTATCTCTATTTTAACATAAATTACTAGCTAGGAAAGAAATAGGCTTTATATACCATTTCTCTGTTAGTAAATCATTAAGTTTCAAGAGAAGAGAAAAAGTCCTACTCTATTAGCAAGCACTATTTGTAACATACATGTGAACCAAGATGTTTCAGATTGTGTGTTCATTGGATTGCAGTTGCATGGCATCGGGGCATGCACAGTGCAATGTGCTTGTCTTGACTCCCAACATGAACTACAGTAAAGTTGACTTATGCAACATGGTACATTGGTGGCAAAACACCTTTAACTTATTGTTTATAATGTATTTGATTTTGAGTTAATATTTGGTTGTTTGCACAGAATCCTTGCAGTTTTGCCATATTTATCATGACCGCGTCATTGATCAGACTCCATCCTAATGGAGTCAAAATCCTCAACTTTATTAAGAGCTTGTATTCCACTATTAGTGTTAAGAATTGAACCCATAGCCTTGTATCTTCTGGGCAGGCAGTACACCACAATGTTATGATTCAAGCCCTAATATATGCCTTTCCATTCCATTATATTTTCATTAAAAATCATAAGAATTTGGGCTGGAGAGATAGCTTAGTGTTTAAGCACTTGCCTGTGAAGCCTAAGGACCCTGGTTCGAGGCTTGGTTCCCCAGGTCCCACGTTAGCCAGATGCACAAGGGGGTGCATGCGTCTGGAGTTCGTTTGCAGAGGCTGGAAGCCCTGGCGCACCCATTCTCCCTCTCTCCCTCCCTCTCTCTATCTGTCTTTCTCTCTGTATCTGTCGCTCTCAAATAAATAAATAAAAAATTTAAAAAAAATAATAATCTTACACCAGGAATGGTGCCACAAGCATTTAATCATAGCACTTGGGAGTCTGAAGAAGGAGGATTGCTGTGAGTTTGAGGCAAACCTGAGATTACATAGTGAATTCCAGGTTGGTTTGGGCTACAATGAAACCCTAACTCAAAACACATAAACAAACAACCAACAACAATAACAAAAAACAAAACAAAACAAAAACAAAAAACCTGATTTTCTTGAATCACTATAGCAATATACAGGAATGATATTAGTCTTGAGTCTTTTCTTCCATGATACAGCATATAAACTTTGTGCTTACTGAATAAGTCCGTACCAAGATACACATAGAATCATGAAGTCCAGTTTACTAGACCCTCTTTTGTAGTCTTGGGTTGAAGAGAAATATCTCATTATAGCAACTGGTGTTATTTGAAGACGTCGCTGTGGACTTCACCTGGCAAGAGTGGCAGCACCTGGATGTTGTTCAGCAGAACCTCTACAGAGATGTGATGCTGGAGAACTACAGCAGCCTGATGTTCTTGGGTGAGCTAAACTCCTGTGAGTTTCTGAGTAGCAATTCCTTTCTTTTTGGTTGATGAATATTGTTATGATTACTAATATTTAGTATTGTTTTGTTATTTTACTCTTAAACTGACATACTTAATGGAACATATTATATAGAACAAAGTGGATTTAGAGTACACACATGAAATGACAAGAGTCTGTCAGATCAGGCATTAGTTGTATGGGGAACACTCAAAAATTCTAGTAGCTATTTTGAAATATAAATATAATTGTTGTTAGAAGCATGCTAATTTACTTCTGTGCTATACAACATAAGAAGTTATTTCTTCCCAATGGACCCAGTTAATTCTAACTATAATCATTCTATCTCCTTTCTTCTACTCATTTTCCACATTGTAATTATTTGTTATACTTTCTACCTCTATTATGTAAACTTGGAATTGTAAGTATAATGAGAACATGCAGGATTTTTGTTTCTGTGTTTGTCATATTTCATTTATACCCCATCCATTTGGGGGGGGTATGGAAAACATATCTATTCACTTTAATTATAAAGGGATGTGATAACCTAACGGAAAATTATAAATTCTCCTTTCTGAGTGAGCTTATTGGTTTAGTTAGGAAGCAAATTCTTCTCTGATACACCTTTTTTTTGCCAAAGAAATGAAAACCCTCATGTGTTCACTATTGTTTCTTTACACATTACCAATTAGAATATCAAGTGAGAAATGTATAGAATTTAATTCTGGTTGTTGAGTGTTGATTGCCTATTTCCATTATCATAGACTTATGTAAGTGTTTCAGCATTCTTGATTTCTTTGAAATGACTGTGATGAAAATCTCTCGGAGGTCAGGAGAGATGCTCTGATTTGAGATGATGACAGTCAATTCATAACCAGAGGAAATAGCTTTATTACTTCATATAATACCCTACAATTACATTCATACCACCATTGTTAATGTTTTCTTTTTATTTGGAGACTGGATCTCGCTCTACCCTAGGGTATCCTGGAGTTCACTCTGTTGCCAAGTATGCCCTGAAAATCTTAGTAATTTTCCTACCTCAGGTACCCAATTGTTTGTGGTGAAGGGGTGTGCCACCACACCTGGATCAATTTCTCCTTAGAGTCTTTTTTTTTTCTATGTATATACATTTCACCTCCAGACAAGGACATTTTTCTACTCTCTCTTGTGACTTGTATGGACTTTGTTTACTGCACTGTTCATATATCTTAGGCTAAGGTTTTACCCCCCCCCCTTTTTTTTTCTTTATGCTTTGAATTGAACTTAGCAGTTCATACATCCTGGAAAAGTGTTCTACCAGTAAGCTATATTTCATCACTGAGATTTGAAGAGTGATGGATAAGTACATTGAGGCCCTCTGTTATATATAACATTACTTGATACTTTATAGTCCTGTGTTGATTTATGGAAATATTTATTTTTCTTTAAATTTATTTGTGTGTGTGTGTGTAAGGGTATTCATGTGCTTTGCTCAGTGGCCCTCTTCAAATTATTTGAATTTCATTGGTTTTAGTCTAGAACATGGTTATTATATACATTCAATTACTTAAGGGTAATTCTTATAAATCCTGAGGCCATTCTTTACTAGTAATCTTTGTGATTTCTTAATTTCCTAAGGTATCTTTAAATAGTAATGCAATTTTTGGCTCAGCTTTAACAATTTCGTTCTGAATCCTGTTTTCTGTTTTATTTACTTTTTAATCTTTACTGATTAATTTAAGAGGGATAAAGAGAGAGAGGATAAAGCACATAGACAGAATCAGTGTGCCAGGGCTTTCAGCCACTGCAAACAAACTGCACATGCATGCACTACCTTGGTTATCTGGCTTGTGTGGGTTCTGGAGCATCAAACCTAGTTCTTTTGGCTTTGCAGACAAGTGTCTTAACCATTAAGGCATCCCTCCAGCCCCTGCTTTCCTTTTTTATTAAATTCTTTAATTGAACTCCTTTCCCATAATATTCCTTTGTCCTATTTATTACCACTTTCCCTTACTTCCCCTTATCTCTAATGTCATTTGTTTTCTTTCTAGTTTCATTATGTTCCCCTACCATTATGCTCTATATACTTAATGTTTTGTTTTTGAATTATTGTTTAAGATTTTTGTCCCTAAATGTGTGAGGCAGAGTTAGAAAGACGTCCACAAGTATGAGGCCAGTCTTGGGCTACAGTGTCTGTTCTTGGCCAGCATGGGCTAGAGTGAGTCCATATCTTGTAAAATAATAATAATAATAATAATAATCATTATAATCATAATCATAATGAAATCATTGTGTTATATATGCTGTTCAGTCACATGAGGGAAATATCTTCAATGTCATTTCTGGCAAATATTCCAGTTAATGAACACCAGGTAACTTTTCAGTTCACCTAATAGAGGTCAGTTGTAGAAATGCAGAAATGCTGCTTTTATCTTACAGAAGTCCACCTAATGTAACATATTGACACAATTTTCACATTATTTCCCTTTGACAGGGAACTGTATGACCAAACCAGATTTGATCTTCAAGTTGGAGCATGGATTTGCACCATGGACTGTATTAGAATGCTCAATTCACAGGCTTCCAGGCAAGTAAATGCATAATTTATAACGTAGGTCAGTGAGATGAGAACTCATCATGAATTGTCATGATAAATGTTATTACTGTGAAACACACACTTTTTATGACATGGAGAAATTTCTACTCTTTTCCTGATATTGAAGAATGCTTTCTTTATGCATTCCAAAATTTAATTCCCTGCTTAGGTGGTCTAGGAAAATGTGTGTTAGATATTGTACTATTTTGTTAACTGACCATTTTCTGTATGTTTCAGTATGATAATGTCATTAGTAACTTTCACTGCTGTGACAAAAATCCTTAGAAGAAACATCTTCAGGAAGAAAAAATATTTATTCAAGTATACAATTCTATAATGGTGGTTCTGCTCACAATGTTGACACAAAGAAATTATTTAACATAATTATATTTTCTACCACCTGGGAAATTTAGAAGTTACTGAGAAAAGACAGCACCAGAGATTCCAGGATAAGAAATGAGAAAGAGTGGTATCTGTAGGGTTATTAGAAATATGTGTCTCTTACAAGTGTTAATTCTAGAGATTCACACCAGTATGGCTGTCACTCACTCCATAACAGCAGACTCATATTAGAGAAATGTACAATTAACCATTTGAAATTTTTGAAACCTGAAAATGGGTAATCCAGGGAGTCTTTACACATTAAATATTTATGTGTGGGAGATGAATAAAAGAAATACTCAATCTCACAGGACCAAATGGAGAATTGCTGATCAAGTTTTGCATTAGAGAACCAAAGGAGGGAAGTTTTGGTGTTCTCACCCTTCATGGTGAAGAGTCAACCATATTGCTTATTGATGTTCAAGGTATAGGGAATGTTAAACCTATGTTGATTACGTTATTTGGCCTTTAGACATTCATTATAATGTCACATGTTTAGTTGTAAAATGACTCTGAAAATTATAAAATAGGGCCAATTATATGGGTGGATCCTTCCACTTACCACAAGTATTTGATTCTTGCTTGGGTACTTAAATCCCTGAATTGAACTAAGAGTCCTTGCTTCTGGTTTTTTACTGTCTGATACATATGGGAGAGGCCTTTTATTTTTGCCTGTATATGGAATAAATTTAGGACTCTGCCTGTTATATCAATCTCAAGGTTTTCTAGTTGCTTTTTATATGAAAATACAATTTTATTTGCCTGCGCACCTGCCATTGACTTTACTTATGGGTCCACCCATCAATGCATATATACTGCCAACATCAACAGTGAGCACAGAATGACTATATCAGTCTACAGATGAACCCCCATTACTTCTGCCCACAACCACTTGCAGAAAGAATATAGCTGTTGTCCAATTTGTTCTTTTCTCCTTATTTTTAAACTGTTTATCTGCATTAATAGCTTTGTTTTCATTTTACTCATATTGTGAAACTTTTCATATTCATTTAATTACTCTTATTTTGTTTTTATATCCTAATGTGGTTTGTTTTTCTTCTTTTTCATACAAACTTTTTTCTTTTTTTCTATGTCATCATCCTTCTCCTTTTCTCCTTCATTCAGAACAATAATGATTGAAAACTGTGCTCATCTAGTATTATAATTAGATAATAGTATTTTAAAAAATATAAAACAATCAGGTCCACAGTCATTATGAAATGCAGTAGTGGCTGGGGAGCTCAATCAGAGCGTTAATATGCTTTTGGTGTAATCATGTCCAGATCCCCATAATCAACCAGGATATTGAGAATCCCTGAAATCTCCTAGTGCATCATTATTGCATACACAGTATTTTACAACAGTAGGCACTGTTAAACAAAGTTAAAGGCAAAGACTTACACCCAATATATAATTATCATGAATATGTACCATGGAGGAAGGTGGTAGTGGAGAGACTAGAAACAAAACAGAACATGTCCTATGTTACTGTTGTAGAATCTGGCACTAGTCTTTGTAAATAAACCAAATATCTGTAGAGAAGAACATCTAGCCATCATGTGCTAAAATGATGTGTAAGCATTTACGCAAGCAGCTGCCAGTGGAAAGTAAAAGTTTTCTTCATATCCAATCAGTTATTTCACTGAAAATTAATTTGTTAAATAAGCCTTATCTGAGAGAGTTTCTGTCTTCAAAAAAATTATACCACAACTTATTCAGGAGGCAAGAAAACAAACAAAAAGTTCATCTCACTTATAGGTCTCTAAAAACTCTGCTAATTAGGAAAACATTTGCTGAGTTTTCCCTTTGTTGTGTAAGATATGCCCCATTCAAGAAACTCTCCACAGAAAATAGTAAAGAAGTCCATTGAAAAGTATTATTAATATAATTATTATGAGCTATCTTTTTGTAAATTATAATATTCTACGAAATACTAGGAAGCCCTAGTGGGTCAAATTTTTTTTAGTATTTCAAATGTAATAAGTTTACTTTTATTTCTCAGAATTGAAAACTCAACACAAAATGCAGTGGCCAGAGACAGATGATTTTAAACAATTCCAGAACACCATTTACCAGAAGTTACATCAGACATGTTATCAAGGAACAAACACAGGTGACAAGCTGCTTGAATGTGGGACAAGTTTTATCTCCAAGTCACACGTCACTAATCATCAGAGAACTCAAACAGGTAACAAACCTTATGACTGTAATGTATGTGGAAAAGCTTACCTCACCCAGTCACATCTCACTATGCATTATGAAACTCATACAAGTTATAAGCCATACAAATGTAGCAAATGTGGGAAAGCATTCATGTCCAAGTCACATCTCAATAAGCCATATGAATGTACTGCATGTGGGAAAGCCTCCGTTTTAAACTCAGATCCTAATAAGGATCAGAGAATTCACACAGGTGAGAACCCTTATGAATGTAATGAATGTGGAAAAGCTTACATCACCCAGTCACCTCTCACTGTGCATCATCAAGAACACACAGGTGAAAAGTCATATGGATGCATTGAATATGGGAAAGCTTTCATCTCCATGTCACAGCTCACAAGTCATCAGATAACTCACATAGGTGAGAAGCCATATGAATGTATTGAATGTGGAAAGGGCTTTATCTGCAAGTCACATGTCACTAATCATCATAGAACTCACACAGGTAAGAAACCATATAAATGTATTGAATGTGGAAAATGCTTCATCTATAATTCAGATCTTATTAGGCATCAGAGAAGTCACACAGGTGAGAAGCCATATGAATGTACTGAATGTGGGAAAGTCTTCATCCGCAAGTCACTTCTTACTAGACATCAGAGAACTCACACAGGTAAGAAGCCATATGAATGTACTCATTGTGGGAAAGCATTCTTCTACAAGTCAAGTCTCACTAATCATCAGAGAACTCACACAGCTGAGAAACCAAATGAATGTACTGAGTGTCAGAAAGCTTACATCTCCAAGTCACACCTAATGAATCATTGCAGTACTCATACAGGTGAAGCACAATATAAATGTACTGAATGTAGGAAAGCCTACATCACCAATTCACAGCTCACTATTAATCAGAGAACTGACAAAGGTGGTAAACAATATAAATGTATTCAATGTGGAAATGGATTCATGCACAAGGCAGAACTCACAAGACATCAGAGAAGTCACACGGGTGAGAAGCTATACAAATGTACTGAATGTGGGAAAGCCTTCATCAGCAAGTCGTATCTTATTATGCACCAGAGAAGTCACACTGGTGACAAGCCATATGAATGTACTGAATGTGGGAAAGCCTTCATCAGCAAGTCGCATCTTAATAGGCATCAGAGACTTCACATAGGTGAAAAGCCACATGAATGTACTGAGTGTCAGAAAGCTTACCTCTTCAGGTCAGACCTAATTGTTCATTGGAGAATTCATACAGGTGAGAAGCCATATGAATGTACTGAATGTGGGAAAGCCTTCATCACCAATTCACAGCTCACTATTCATCAGAGAACCCACGCAGTTGATAAACCATATAAATGTATTCAATGTGGAAAAGGCTTCATCCGCAAGACAGATTTCACATATCATCAGAGAAGTCACACAGGTGAGAAGCCATATGTATGTACTGAATGTGGAAAAGCTTTTTTCTTCAAGTCACATCTTACTAGGCATCAGAGAAGTCACACAGGTGAGAAGCCATATGAATGTACTAAATGTGGAAAAGCCTTCTTTCGCAACTCACATCTTATTAGGCATCAGAGAAGTCACAGAGATAAGAAGTCATATAAATGTACTGAATGTGGGAAAGCTTTCATCTGCAAGTCACATCTTATTAGGCATCAAAGAACTCACACAGGTGAAAAGCCATGTGAATGAACTGCATGTGGGAAAGCTTTCAATCTATAAGTCATTGCTAAGTACTATCAGAATTCATATAGGTGAGAAGCCATATCAATGTAATGAATGAAGGAAAGGTTTCCTTGCAAACAAAGAGTTTAGGAAACATAATGGAATTTATATGAATGTACTAAATGTGTCAATTGCTTCATCTTCAAGACACATCTCACTCTATGCTACAAAAATCACTCAAGTTTAAAGATATGTGAGTGTACTTAATGTGGGGGAGCTTTTCTTGCCATGTTACATCTTTGTAATCTTCACCATTGTCATAAAAGTGAGAAGCTATAGGAATATAGTGAATATGTGAAAGTTTTTATTGCTAATTCAAATGTTATTAAACATTACAGAACACCCAGGTGAGATTCCATATGAATATTGTAGTGTGGGAAGGTTTTCATCTTCAAATAACAGCATACTATGTATCAGAGAATTCACACTGGAAAGCAACCATATGAATATAATGAATGTGGAAACACATTCAACTCCCTGTGAATATTAATGTAAAAAATGTGAGAAAGCTTTCTGCCTGAAGTCACAACTCAGTGTGCCTCTTTAGACAGGTGAAAAGACAAATGAATATACTAAAAGTGGTAAAACTATTTTACTGAAGTCATAAGTCACCAGGTATAAGAGAAGACACACAGGTGAGAAGTCAGTATAATATAATAAACTTGAAAAAGGCTTCTTATAGAAGTCAAACCAAATTTTATATTTGAGGATTCCATAGGAGAGAAAACAGAAACCATATAGATGTAACTGTCAGAATACATTCTTCTCCAAGTCATAGGTCACTGTTCATCAGAGAATTCACACAGATGGAAAAAACATGTAAATGTAATGAATGTGTAAAAGCTTTTATCTCTCAGTCACAGACTTCTATGTATAAAGAAATTCATGTAACTCAAAAATCATATGAACATAATGAATGTTAAAAACTTGCAGATAATATACATGAATCTCAAAAAATGCACATTATTCTTTAAGTCATAACTTCGTGAATTTCTAAAAACATGTCAATTTTCCAATTTTTAATTTTGTTGTGGGAAAGATATGGAGTAATTTAGGAACTTACACTTGGAAGAGCCATGCAGTGATGTAAACAAAGCTTAATGGCTAATCGTGATGTTTGGAAAAGCTAAAAGCAAAATGAAGTGTGGGTACAAGAAATCTTGACAGTTGTATTTTGTGTGATGATTACTTGCTGTGTTCTGACCAGTTCCTGAGAACTTGAAGAACACTGAATATAAAATAAGTCATCTGGGCCTGAAAAATGGCTTAGTGGTTGAGCACTTGCCTATGAAGCCTAAGGACCCCGGTTCGTGGATCGATTCCCCAGTACTCACGTTAGCCAGATGCACAAGGTGGCGCACGTGTCTAGAGTTTGTTTGCAGTGTCTGGAAGGCTTGGCACGCCCATTTTCTCTCTCTCTCTCTCTCCCCCTTTCTCTCTCACTCTCAAATAAATAAATAAAAATAAACAAACAAAAAAATTTAAAATACATCATCTGTTGTCTTGCAGAGGAAGTTTTTAGAAGATTTGAATTTGAAGACATAGAAATATAGTTTGTTTGAACTGCCACCCTTTAATAGATTTCCATCTTTGATGATCAGAATATTGATATGTATTAAAACACTATGAGTAGTCATGATCAGTCTGGAAATATGAGAGGTCTGTAATGACAATGCAAAATGATATGACTGCTCTGTTTTGGTCAATCAACTTATATTGCTTTTGGAAGTAGAACATAGGCAGGAAAGAGTCTTTAAGTTCTTAGGTGGAAACCCTATGATGACAAATATAGAGCTATGAAGATGAAAAATGTTTCGCTGTAGTTGCTCAGATTTTCTGGTAATTGCTCCTGAGCAATGCTGCTCATGCTGGCATATTTTAATTTCCCCATAAAGCTACCTTTCAGGGCTGGAGGGGTTAAATTTTGAGACCAGGTGATTTTCTTTGCTCAGGTTCCTTGGGTATAGCTGTAAGGTTTGAAGTTTGTCTTGTTTATTTTCTCAATTATATTGCCTCACCATTTCCTTGCTGTACCCCCCCCCCCTTTTTCAATGCAAAGTTTCTATTCTAGTCTCATGTTTCTTTTTAATTCATGCTGACTTGGAACTCATTATGTACTCTAAAGCCAGTCCCCAACTCATAGTGATCCATCTGTCTCTGCTTTCTTAGTGTGGAATTTAAAGCATCTGCCACTATGCCAAGCTATTATTTAATTTTTAATGTGTATAATTGATATAAGTAGTAATGAATTTAAGAATACTATCTGGTACATGATTATCAAAAATTATTTAAAGGACGTGGAAGATGGTTAATTAGGTAAAGTGCATACCATGTAAGCATGAGAGAGTGACTTTGGATCCCAAGTACCCATGTAAAAATGCTACTTGTGGGGGTGGCAACATTACTCAGTGATTAATGCATTGCCTGTAAAGCCCAGTGACCAATGTTTAATTTCACAGTGCCTTCATGAAGACATAAGAAGTGTTACATTCATCTTGAGTTCATTTGCAGCGCGTAAAAGCCCTGGCATTCATATTCGTACTCTCTCTCTCTCTCTCCTTACAAATAAAAATAATAAATGTATGATATATTTTACAATACTGACTGTGGTTGTCCATGTGTGTAATTCCAGCAAAAGGAAGATCACAAGGAATCCCAGATCTGACTATTTACATTGTCTTAAGGCAAGACTTGGTATAGACATATCTAACCACTCAAAGTCTAAAACAGAGATTTTGATAATAAGTTAAACTTGTCTATAACAAGCAGTAACATTTTATGGCCAATCTCTTAAAAATAGAAGCAAAACTTACAAAGAAAACCCATGCAAACAGATGCAAGAATACATCCAAAATATCATCTGTGATAGAAGTATGGCTATATTCTACAGTTACAGGGATGATTCATAAGATGTGATAGTTTTAAACAGTGTGCCTGTTGCAGTGAGAGGCTATAATACCCATAATCCCACCACCCCCCAAAATACACTGATTCCAGTAGGCATTAATTCCCAAATATCAGTTGGGAAACTAGTATTCAGAACACGTAAGTTTATGGGGGATACCTGAATCAAACCACCACATTCTGTCCATATCCCCCATAAACTGATAACCATAAATGATATAAAATACAATGAATTCAGTCCAACTTTAAAAGTCCCCACAATTTTATCAATTTCAATGATGTTAAAACATGAACATAGTCCAATATCTTTTAACAGAGCTGTAATTGCAAAAAAAAGGAAAGAAAAGAAATAACCCTCCAAAAACAATGTCACAGAATAAGCTCACACCTTGCATTGCAAAAGATGGCATTGAGCACAACAACAACAACAAAATTCAACCAATATAAGATTGAAACACAGACAGCATCAACCCCTGTAGCTCCAGGGTGAACAACTCTAGTCCATGACAAATCTCTAGATCTGATAATCCTACTCAGCCATAAGTCTCACGAGTTCCAGTTCTGCCCCACCAGCTACACTACTCACAGTCCTTTATCCATGGATAGCAGCTCTCCTTAGCACAACATCTCATAGTCCAAGCATCTCCAGTGGTTGTCCATGGCAACCCATGGTCCTTGCTCACAGTTCCATTGGGTCTCCATGCAGACATTCAGCAAGCCTGCTTCACACTGGCAAAGGCTGTTACCAAAACCAGACCACATTGCAAATTCAATGACCATGTTTCTTGCATTTCTCATACTCCACAATACCAGGTGAGGTGTCAGTTTGTTAAACAGAGGAATGATAAAGCAGACTTTGAAGAACAGGACAATCCTTGAGCATTCAAGCCCTTTCAAAGAGCCTAAATTCTCTCTGTTTCCCAATGTAGTCAGCCAATCTAATCTGAAAGATTGTAACCTCACATCTAATTGCAGCTGAATGGGCAGAAGTTTCATTTCCCATGCCATATCCCTCTGTTCAGAAAAGTCCATTTTTGTGTAATGCAACATTGTTCAAGTTATTAGGACATGGACATAACAGCAAGTCTCTCACACAAACTGTCTACCCCATTCCAGGCAAATCTTTTTCTCACTGTCACAAGCCACACAGTCCTTAGTTCCTACTGCATCCATGGATTTCAACTCTTACCAGCATAGTCCATCAAACTGTAGGCCAAGGTTTCAAGTCATCCTATATTTCTCTTGAAAATTGGCTTCTATAGGTCAAAGCCACACAGTCAGGTGTCTGGCAGCAATGCCACTCTCAGTACCAGCTTTACTGTTGCAGTCATGTTCACATTGCTGAAAGAAATCACACAACCATGAACAGCTGTGGGGAATGAAAAACAAAAGTTTTATTTTGGTTTATAGATTCAAGGGGGTGATCCATGACAGCAGGTTATGCAGTCAGGTTCATATTGCTGGGGAAGAAATCACCTGACCAAGAGAAAATTTGGGGGAAAAAGGTTTATGTCAACTTACAGGCTTGAGCGCAATCTCCATGATGGGAAGTTGATGGCATGAGCAGAGTGTGGACATCACCCCCTGGCCAAAATAAGGTGGAAAACCAGAACAGTAGAGCGTGCCCAACACTGGCACATGAAAGCTGGCTTTAACACCCATTAGCCCACACCCAAGAATACACTGCTTCCTGGAGGCTTTAATTTCCAATTGACTGGCTTGGGAACATAGCATTCAGAACACCTAAGTTTATGTGGGACACCTAAATCAAACCCACACAACAGGGGAAAACAATGGCATGAGCAGTGTGTGGACATTATCTCTTGGCCAATATCAGGTGTACGACAGGAAAAGGAGAGTGCACCAACCACTGGGAAGTGGAAACAGGCTATAATACACTAAACCCTGCCCCTACCAATATACTGCAAGTATCTGGAGTTTCGTTGTAGTGGCTGAAGCCCTCATGTGCCAATTTTCTCGCTCTCTCTCACTTCCTCTCTCTAAATAAATTTTGAAAATGGTGGAAATTGCTTTAAAATATGGAGGTGAGAAATTTAATCTTTAAAGTTGGAAAAATTCCAGCAAATATACAATTACTGGTAATGAAATTCGTTGCTGAAGCTGCTTGAATAAGGCTGTGTCCTACACACCTGGTATTGGTTTGTGAAGCATGAAAAATACATGGGTTGTGTCAACATTTCCATGTTTCCAGGAGCTTCTGTTGCAACATGTTCTATTGGCAAGGTGTGATGACCCTCATGAGGTTTGTGAATATGTTGGAAGATGGATCATGGTTTGCTTCTAAACCTGATGGTATTTTAGATGTACCAGGGCCATACAAAGAGTACCATGGAGTGCTTGCTCTTGGGTCAGGATGGAAGTTTGCCTAGCTATTCCACAAAGCCTGAGGTGTAGAATTGGCAATTTAATAGACTGTCAGTCACTTTATGATATCAGACTTGAGCTGCAGATGTTTGATGTTTTCTTGATGGTTACTGAGTTTACATTGGTCCAGACTCTCCTTGTTCTGTCTTATAACAGTTGTAATTATTGCTTCTAACAGTTCCCATTTTAGTTCTAACTATTGCTTCTAACATCGAGTCATGCGTCTAGCCCAATTTCTGATTGTTATTCTTATGAGCCATAAAAATAAGTTCCATAATCAAAAACTCTTTTCAAAAGGAAGAGGAATGGGATGTTTTTGTAAAATAAACATTTATGATGGCATACATGTCATCCAAATAGGTCTGTTGAAGCATTGCTATGTGGAATGTAACAGGGTAAGCTGTTTTTCACAACAGAAGAGTGAAAAATCAAGCTATGTAATCTGCTTGTCCTGTTTCTTGAGAAAGTTCTTTGCATTCATTGATTGATAGGCCTCATTTTTAAGAAAAAAGGATGATCATATCTTCCTAAACCTTATCTGTAGCACAATGATAATCATGTCTCCTCAAGCTTGTGTAACACAATGATGATCATATCTCCCTAACCAACATCTGTTACACAATGATGAGCATGTCTCCCCAGGCCTCATCTGTAACAAAATAATGATCACATCTCCTCAGGTCTTATTTGTAACACAATGATAATCAAATATCCCCATACCTCATCTTTTACACAATGATGATCATGTCTCCACAGACCTAATTTTTAATACAATAATGAACCAGTCTCCCCAGGCCTCATCTCTAACACAATGATGATCATTTGTCACCGTGTCTTATCTCTAGCACTATGGTAATGAGTTTCAGACCTGCCTAGAGTACATGGGAAATTCCCTCTCAAAAAGTACAAAAATAGCCGGGCATGGTGGCACACAACTTTAATCCCAGAACTTGGGAGGCAGAGGTAGGAGGATCGCTGTGAATTTGAAGCCACTGTGAGACTCCTTAGTGAATTCCAGGTCAGCTTGGGCTACAGTGAGACCCTACGTCAAAAAACAAATAAACAAAAAAAGTACAAAATAGTGTACAGGATTTGCAGGCTTCTGTCTCTCCTATATGATAAGAGAAAGAGTTATAAGAGGGATGGACTGGGTGGTAAATAGGTAGAGTTTGCAGGAGGAATCTGGAACTGATTCCATGCAGCATAGGCCACAGGAATGGAGGCAAACAAGAAATCAGATGGGAAGGAGGAGAGACTATGAGCTTGAAAGAAATGAAAAGCAAGACAAAAGCATGTAGTTGGGGCAGAAATGTTGAAGAAAGTGCACCCTATCAAATCAACACACACAGGCTCAGAGCAGGATACAGGACAGGGAATTTAGTGACTAAATTAATGGACTAGGAATGACCCTAAGGCTGCAACAGGGTATGACTCAAACAGAAAACTTGTTCAAGACCAGATTGTTTAGTGTTCTGTTTTGTCTCTATTGACTATAAACAAGTATTATGCCTGTCTTCAATGTGGGCATGTTGGGAATAAAATTTAGAAACCATTCTTAGAGCAGTGTAATGGGTAATGGTTCACATCTGCAATCCCACTTTTTTTTTTTTTTTTTTTTTTCCGAGATAGGGTCTCACTCTAGTCCAGGCTGAGTTGAAATTCACTGTGTAGTCTCAGGGTGGCCTGAAACTCACGGCAAACCTCCTACCTCTCCCACCAAAGTGTTGGGATTGAAGGTGTGTGCTACCATTCCTGGCTGTAATCCCACTTCTTAAAAGGCATGAGGAGCAGGACTACTACGTTAAACTACATAGCGATTTCAAGGCCAAGCGAGGCTGAAAATAACACAGTGCTTGAATGGTTAATGACTTTCCTGAGAACCAGAGGGAACTAAAGGGGTAATGAATGTCCCTAAGACTAGAAGGCCTTGAGGAAACATCCAAAGCAATCAGTCCCAGAAAAACCTTACAATTACCCTAACTGATGTACTTCTTTTAACTCAGAAGGCCTTGAAGGAACAGAAACCATCTGGAATATTTTCCCTTAGACAATTCTGCTGAAAATTCTTATGCTGAGCAAGGTCATAAATAGCTACAAGTTCTTCCCTTGGACCTGCACCTGGTCCAGATTCTTTTCCTCAGGATCCTCCTTACAAACTCACACCATGTGTAGTTCAGTGTTTCAGCCTCCATTCTACAGGAAGGTTGTAGCTCCCCACTGTGCTTCAATAAACAGTCTCAGTCTGTTGTGATCAAGTCTAGTGTTTTCCTTTGTTTTTGTCTTTCACTTTCCTTATATTTCTGGTTCTGAGTCTCAGATTGGAGCACTCATGGATTTGGGTTACATGTCCTCCCCTCCGCTATCCATCTCCTTCTTTCTACCTCCCTAACAGTGTTTCACTTCCTTGGGAGAATAGAAGATTGCCATACTCTACTCACTATTCTGGACTAAACAGTTACCAGTTGGGACCTGAGACCTCTAGTCTTTTGTGACCTTTATCTAAATAAGATGCACGAGGTCTTTTCAACAACATGGCTCAGGGACTTTATTAGGGTTCTGTGTAATCCAAACTTGATACCTGGCCATTTCTTTCTTTGCTTTTTCCTCACACACTGACCCCTGGATTGCATGAGTTTTGCAGCTCATTTGTGGAGAATGAGGAATTCTAACCAGGGTTACACCTTAACGAATGTCCCAAATACCTCTCTGGATGGTTTAGTGGTTAAGCACTTGCCTGTGAAGCCTAAGGACCCCAGTTTGAGGCTCAATTCCCCAGGACCCACATTAGCCAGATGCACAAGATGACGCATGTGTCTGGAGTTCATTTGCAGTGGCTGGAGGCCCTGGTGTGCTCATTCTCTCTCTGTCTGTCTGTCAAATTAATAAACAAAAATTGAATAAAAAAATTCAAAATGCTTCTCTGAGCTCAGTTGAGTCTACAACAGTCCTGTGGTTGATCCACCAGGTCATAGTTCCCTCTCACTCCCTCCCATCTCCCACAAAGTTTTGAACTCTAGACAGGAGGCCAGTAAGTATGTGATAATCTTCATCCACATCCTCATCAAATTACAACATTCTGGACAGGGTATTTACTCTCAGTCTGCTGTAGAGGCACCTCATCTGAGACCTTAGAAACTGCAGGAGTCACTTTTCAGTCTGTGGATGATTTGAGGCCTTGGAAACCCTCTACATTCAATTCTACTGGACACCACAAATATTATGAATGTGGGACACTTCCTCTTAATCTTTGAGATTTGTTGCCCTCCCTACGCCTCAGAAACTTCCGCAGTGGCATTAGTCACTTGAGTAAGTCCTTGTCCTCCAAAATGGGCTCTAAGTTACCTATTCTAAAAGACACCCTATTGGCATGTTTCAAAAGTAATTTAAAGGAAGTCAGATTATTTGAGGCAATCACAGTATACAAAACCTTAACCATTAAATTACTAGAAAAATCAGTGCCTGCCACACAGCTGGATAAAACCAAGGAAAATTCTGTAACCCCAGGCAACTTACATAAGGCTAATGGCCGCAGAAGGAAAAAAAAATCATCTTAAATTCAAAAGACTGGATGTTGCTTTCTTATAATTTAAGTCCTCACCAATTTAAAACATAACTAAAATCTTAAAAATGGTCATCCCTCCTTGTTTTGTGTTGTCCTCTTTAATGCTGGCCAACAATGTTATGTGATGTGTTGTATGTTTTATGTAGTCTGTCTATATTATGACTAAATTCATGGCCATTAATCCTTTTAATGTTTATTTTAATTGAATATTCTGATGCTTATGTATTTTAAATGACATTAAATTATTAAAATCAGGTTTGTGATATATTTCCCTTTTTAAATTCTAAGGTTATGCTTTCTATGAATTGTAAAACATGCACTTTGACAAAATTAGACTTTTGATACAACAACTGAGTGGTTCATTTTTGCATCATGTAACAAACATTAAAATGATGAGTGTTAAATGGTATATTTACAGATGTCATTTGTTTTTTTGTTGTTGCTCGTTTGTTTTTCAAGGTAGGGTCTCACTCTAGCCTAGGCTCACCTATTATTCACTATAAAGTATCAAGGAGGCATTGAACTCATGGTGATCATCCTACCTCTGCTCCCAAGTGCTGGGATTAAAGGTGTGTGCCACCATGCCCAACTTGTGATTTATTTCATACAATTAGGAGTTTATAAAAAGTTGTGCTTAAGAATGAATGGAATAGGGCTGGAGAGATGGCTTAGCGGTTAAGCGCTTGCCTGTGAAGCCTAAGGACCCCGGTTTGAGGCTTGGTTCCCCAGGTCCCACGTTAGCCAGATGCACAAGGGGGCACACGCGTCTGGAGTTTGTTTGCAGAGGCTGGAAGCCCTGGCGCGCCCATTCTCTCTCCCTCTATCTGTCTTTCTCTCTGTGTCTGTCGCTCTCAAATAAAAATTAAAAAAAAAAAAAGAATGAATGGAATAGACAACTAAGTGAGAAATGTAAGTGGCCCTTTAAATATGTTCTTGGCAATAACAATAAAGGATGTCTTAAAAGTCAAAAAAAGTTCTAAGGTTTTCTGCTAAGGATGATTCTCTACAGATTTTCAAAATTAGAATGATTAACTTTGTGATGCTGAACTACTTGCTTCTCTGTCAATTAGTAATAAGATAAGTTAATTGAGTGACATTTCTATTATTTATCCTAAAAATAATTAAAAGTTTGTAAGACAATATAAGATTGTTGAAGAATAATATAGAAAGAGATTTCCAGGGCTGGAGAGATGGCTTTGTGGTTAAGGCACTTACCTGCAAAGCCTGGGGAACCATGTTCATTTTTCCACATCCCATGTAAACCAGTTGCACAAACGTGAGGAAAGTTCAAGGTCGTACATGACACTAGGTGGTACAGCATCTGGAGTTCAATTTCAGTGGCTGAGGCCCTGGCAATGCTAGTTCTCTATCCATCTCTCTCTCTGTCTAAAACATTGTTTAATTATCCAATTTTTTAATTTATCCATTTGAGAGAGACAGAGAAGGGAGAATGGGTGTGCCAGGGCCTTCAGCCACTGCAAACGAACCCAGACGCATGCGACTTCTTGTGCATCTGGCTAACGTGGGTCCTAGGAAATTGAGCCTCGAACTGGGGTCCTTAGGCTTCACAGGAAAGCGCTTAACTGCTAAGCCATCTCTCCAGCCCCTAAAACTTTTTTTTTTTTTTTTTAGTGGAAGAGATTTTCAATAATAGATACAAAGAACTTTATTAAGAAAGATGTTTAACTGGTCAAAAATCATAAAATGATGTGAGGATACAAACAGTAATTTTTTTTTTTAAAAAAAAAAGATAGTCTAGACAGAGCCAAAAAGTGACAGGAAACAGACAACCTAGACATTCCTGATTACTCCTTCTCCTCATGGTCTTGGATGGTTTCCAGGAACTGTTAGATGCAAGAGACAGATCAAGGGAAATATGGTAAATATTGGGGAAACTGGGTCTTAAGAGACAGGACATGGTTAAGATAAAACACTCTTCTGAAGTGTGTTGTACATAGGGTATGAGAATTGATAGAAAAAGGTTGTGGGACTTAAGCTACAAAAGGTTTGAGTTGCCTGTGGTAAAATGGGTTAACTTAACAGTTTTAATTGTACATATTTTTATCACGTGAGTTGTTAATATAATTCCGACTTACTCTTTATTTATATTATCATGTCCCAAATCAAGGTTAAAATTGATCTCTGTTTCTTAGTTTCAAGCTCTGGCTACTGAAATAAAAGCTGTTTACCAAAATCAAGATTCATTTCAATAAGCTTTCATTTGCTTATTTAGACTTTATTTATGTAACATAAATCTCAAAAATAGGAAATTAATATAACAGACTTTTTGGATCTTTAACAAAAACATGGGCCTAGGGGACTTCAATCCCAAGGAAATTGGAAGGCAGACCATCACAAACCATTCTACTTACAATTAACCATAGGGACAAAAACCATAAAGACAAAAGTTAGGGGGAAAAGTTGTTAAGATTCTGATTAAGAGATATCGCTGGGCATGGTGGTGCACACCTTTAATCCTGGAATTCAGGAGGCAGAGGTAGCAGGATCACCAAGAGTTCAAGGTCACTCTGAGACTATAAAGTCATTTAAAGCTCAAACAAAAAGAATGACATAAGTATATTATTATTATTTTACAGGTAAAAATTCAGGTTCTCTTAAAAATGATTCTGCTCTTAATGAGGTTTATGTTATGTTCACAGAATAGTTTATACATAAATCTTTATATTAAATGAGATACTTAAAGCTTATTATTGACTTATATCAAGGTGTTAAGTTTACATATTTTCCAATAGGTAAAGTATTCATTATATTTGTTAGAACATGTGCTTCCCTGTTTATACCAATAGATTTCTTAAATATTCTACTTTTACATATTTTCCCTTTAGATAACAATTTAGTTGATAAAATTTTATTATACTAGATAACAATTTTGACTAATCATATAAAATTTCATTACACTTATAAAAAAACAACTGATAATACATTAATAGTAATCAAATTTTCTATCTCTTTTTAGCTTGACATACTTTCACTAGTTCTTCTAAAGTTATGACCTCTTTTGCTCTCTGTACCAAGTAAGTAAAAATTACAAGCCACCTATATTAAAGCCTTATTTAAAAAGGTACTTTTAAACTTGATATCTTAACTTCAAAATTAATGTCCTAATTTCTGTAAAGTTTAACATTAAAATTTTTCAAACTATATCAAATATTGTGTTAATACTAATCTCAAATATTTCCTACTTTATCTAAACTAAGTATGTATATTTCCAAAAATTCCAATTAACTTTCCATTCAAGTTAACAATTTCTTCTTCCTTACCTATCACCTATATTATTTTCAACATTAAATCTGATAATTGTGTCCCTGTAAATGTCATGTCTCATACAAGAAAACTGACACTTAGATAATAACCACATCATAATGGCTAATAGATTTGACATGATATAGGAGTTTCCTTCCTAATGGCTCTGATAAGTATCACACTCCTGAACAGCTGTCTTCTTTACCTGTTTCTAAGATGTATGTGATATAATAGCCTACTAGGTACATAGATGGCAAAATGAAGTTTGGCAAATGGAAAACCAAAAGCTGAGACTATCAAAAATATATTGTGGAGCCAGGCATGGTGGCACACACCTTTAATCCCAGCACTTGGGAGGCAGAGGTAGGAGAATTGCTATGAGTTAGAGGCCACCCTGAGACTACATAGTTATTTCCAGGTCACCCTGGACTTAAGTGAAACCCTACCTTAAAAAAAAAAAAAAAACAAGAACAAAAACTTTATACTGTGACTAAACCTTCAAACAATGGACTGCAATGATTGTGGAGAAGTAAATGTTACCATTACAGAACTAATAGTATTTTTCTGCATGTGACCTGGCAACTGTCTGTGGTGAACTAAGATGTGCATTAATATAAATTAATAAATTTCACAGCTTTACTCCCTTCAAGTTAAGCCTAACCTGTATATGACATGTGGTGTATTCTGCTGATTGTGACAATATTCACCCTCTTTTTTTTTTTACTTACATACTCAGATTTCTCACTTTCTCCTAGACAGAATACATGCATTCACCTGATAGCAATTCACTGAATTCTTCATGATCACTGAATATCAGCCCCTGTACATCTTTTAACATAGATATGGACTGATAAACTAAGCATTGAGAAAGGATGCTTTAATGTTTCCTATAAGTGTGCTTACTGCTTGTGATGTACCTACATGAACTGAAAGAGCTACCTAGCAGGACTGATATCTGTTGTAGTACAGTAATGTTCAGAGAGATGTGAATGACCACAACATCATTTTGTGACATGCTTCCCCAAATGCCTCAGCTGACAAATTTACAATAATACACTACCATTATGTATCACAGGGTCAACCCCAGTGTGGCAAGTGAAGTATTGGATTTGCCTGGAAGTTTATAAATTGCATGCACTGTTCTTCTAGAGCCAAAACAAGGTTTGGTTGCCTTCTTGGTTCTTAAACAAATCCTCAAGATTTCTAGGATGTAATTACAAGATTTTGAGTCTGTGGAGGATTCAAACACTACTGTTGAAGTTATAGGGACTCACCACTGGGAACTTAGAAGTAGAAGTATATACCAAGGAGGACATGAAAGCTGTGGGAAGAGAAGTTCTATAGACCCCTCATCCATTCCCTTCTGAGGTTCAACATCTTATAGAAGGACAGGGAGGACAATTACTCAGATACACTAAGTATTATTACAAAACTCATTTTCCCCCTAGGAGCATGCTGCCATGAATGGGAGAGGCTGGGTGACTGTTGAAGTGGACAGTTCACTCTGGCTGGAGCCCTTTAGGATTTACTCCCTTAAAGAAAAAGGCATGCTTTGAGAAACAATGGTTCCATGCCTGAATATGCTGAGTGGTTGATGACCTCCCATGCAAAACCGCCAGTCCCATCCAACCTTGTGGACCCCTGTGCATGCCATCACTGGACCACGCAGCCCCTCTGAGCCCCACATGCAATCACCATCCCACTGACTGCTACACTCTCCCACACACCCTAGGCTTTCTGAAACATTGCAGTGGGTGAAAAAAGAATAGCACAAAAAATCAGATGGAAGTAAATCCAGCTAGATTGCCTAGTTCCCACAATGGATATCTCTAATGAAAACAGAGAGAGGACAACAGGATCAGACCCCCCCCCCCCCGACCAAGTGCAGAAACAAACTATGCAACCCTGGCCAAGAAATTGTAGAACTTCCAGAAACTCAACAAGGGACCAATAATTGGATGAATGGTATGCTCACTAGATTACACCTACTATAAAAGAACCAGGAAGTGTTCATAAGACAGTTAAGTCATTTGAAGGAGAGCAAAACAAGAAAACAGGACCTCAATAACCTGCTGGCTAAGCTCAATGAAGGACTGAAAAAACATACAAGGATGAACTCCGAAAAGCATTAAGAAAATCAGAAAATGGTGTGTAAAGGGATCTCAACAGAGGTTTTGAAGGTATATATAAAAAAGCAGAAAATTGAACAAGACCAAAACTTTAGAAGCTCTCAAGAATAGGGTCAGTCATGTGGAGGATAGAAACTCAGACTGGACCAAAGCAGAAATTTTCCAAAACATATTTTCATTAAGACTCTAAACATCAATCACAAAGACAAAGTCCTAAAAAGCATCCAGGCAGAGACAACACATTACTTATAAAGGAAACCCCATCAGAATTACTTCACACTTCTCAAGGGAAACCCTAAAAGCCAGAGGGGCCTGTAATTGAAAACTGCAAACTCTAAGAACTTATGGCTTCCAATCCAAACTACTCTACCCAACCAAAGTATCCCTCATAATAGATGGTGAAGGAAAAACTTTCCACGATAAAACTCAGCTTTACAACCATCTGAGTACAAAGCCAAACCTATAGAGAGTACTTCAGGGAATGCTCCACACAGAAGATTCAAATAATGAACCTCAAGTGCCCATGAGAAGCAGATCACACTAACCAAACTTCAAGAAGGCACAAAAGCTACAAAGGCCAAGAAAACACCAAATCACATAAACCACGCCTGTATGGCAGGTATTCAATCGAACCTCACAGTTATTACCCTAAACATTAATGGTCTTAATTCACCATCAAGAGACATAAGTTCACAGGGTAGATCAGTAAATTAGACCCCTGAATCTGCTGTCTTCAAGAAACCCACCTCAATACTATAGACAGGCACCTCCTCAGGGTGATAGGATGGAAAAATGATATTCCAACGAAATGGAAATAAGCAATCAGGTGGAGGTATACTTACATTGGATAAAATAGACTTCAACAAAAAGTAATCATAAAACACAAAGAAGGCCACTTCATACTTATCAAGGGAATGACCAACAAAAGGATATTACAATCATTAATCTTTATGTACCAAATACAGGTGCACCACAATTCACAAAATAAAACCTACTTGACAATAAAACAGAAATAACCACCAACACCATCATAGTTGGGGATTTCAGTACTCCACTATCAGCAATAAAAAGATGATACAAAGGAACAGAAAGAAAAAGGGGACAAAGAGAAACAGGAGACGGTGGAACAGGTGCCACAGGAGGACCAAGAGAAAGAGGAATATGTTTATGTGAGGTGAGCTTGAGAGAGTGAGAGACTGTGTGTGTGTGTGTGTGTGTGTGTGTGTACATGCATGGGTGCATATTTGCCGTAGTACATATATTTCTGTGTACAAGCATAGGGAGGCAGAAGAAAAGCTTTTATTTAACCCTCAGGTATGAAAAGACAGGAGGATCTCTGGTACGCATGGGCTCACCAAACTATACTTGGTAAGTTGGTGAGCTCTAGTGCAAATGAAGAACTAGTCTCAATAAGAAGTAGATGATGGATCACTTATATGGTACTCCTAAAGTAAAACTGTGAATGAGTATACAGCCAGTTCTTGATTTAATCATCAAATGATTCCATTTGATTTCACTTCTGTTAATTCATGACTTTCTGAGGAAAATCATGAGGTCTTTCAGAATGAGAATGAAGATAACATTTTGTTTTCAAAACCAAGATCTTTTTATAAAAAATGAACAATTTTTCATAAATATGACTAATCCTAAAAATGAAATATCTCTCACCTTTAAAGAAACACTATGTAGCCTGGTAGATGAAAAAGTGTATACTCAAACACACGTGTAGCATGTAACCCAGATGTACAAGGTGACACATATTTCTACAATTCATTTGCAGTGGTGGAAGACTCTGGCATGCCTATTCTTTTTCTCTATCTGCCTCTTTATCAGTCTCTCAAATACATAAAAATAAATAAATAGATAAATAAACAAGCAAAAACATGTGTAGAGGTCAGGGCATGAAAAAGGAAAAATATTGTACAAATGTATTTATTTTCAGAAAAAAACAAAAAAAATAAATTCCTTGGTATTCATAATTATTTGTAACTAAGCTCTTATGGCTCTATAAACATAAATGGAAAATAAGAAAGGGGAAACTTTTAATATATAATATTAAAAAATACAAGTTATAAAACAGACAGAATAAATAAAAGTAGGCTGGAGAGATGGCTTAGTGGTTAAGCGCTTGCCTGTGAAGCCTAAGGACCCTGGTTCGAGGCTCGGTTCCCCAGGTCCCACGTTAGCCAGATGCACAAGGGGGCGCACGCGTCTGGAGTTCGTTTGCAGAGGCTGGAAGCCCTGGCGCGCCCATTCTCTCTCTCCCTTTATCTGTCTTTCTCTCTGTGTCTGTCACTCTAAAATAAATAAAAAAATTAAAAAAATAAAAGTAGAATTAAAATGCAAAATGAAAATTAGTGTCAACAAAATGGTAGGATGTACAAATCTCACTCTTAAGTATTTTACTACATGCCATTCATATGTTTAACAATGTGCAAAAGATTCAGACATTCAAACAATTTACCTCAGGCTAGCTAGTGTGTATTCTGACAAAATTTCTAAAGCATTTTCAATAGTTGTTTTTGGCTTTTTTTTTTTTTTACCAACTTACAAAGCTGCTTTTAAAATTGCTATTGGTCCTTCTCAGTCACATTAGAGATGGTATTTAGGCCTCCACAATACATTGATCTTGATTGTCTGGCAGAAAATAGGGTAAACTTGGTAGTAAACTGACTTCTTACAGTGTACTATCCAGTCACTGCCCCAGTAAAGTGTCATGGCGAAGAATGATGGTGGGCATTGCTACTTCCCTCCAAGAAACAGAGAAAATATCAAAAACATTTTAACATCAAGTGACAATGTCAAGTTCATCTTCCCACAGAAAAAGGGTCAGAAGACATAGAGTACATGGGGCATGTTAAATCCAGCTTGTAAACCCAGGACATAGGAACCTGGGCTGTGAATATTCCTGCAGCTGTGAGGTTAGTCTAGCCTACACCATGAGTTACATGTCAACTTGACCTACAGATGAAGACCTTGCTTAAAACAAAGAGGTTGGGGGCTGGAGAGATGGCTTAGCGGTTAAGCGCTTGCCTGTGAAGCCTAAGGACCCCGGTTCGAGGCTCGGTTCCCCAGGTCCCACGTTAGCCAGATGGCACAAGGGGGCGCACGCATCTGGAGTTCGTTTGCAGAGGCTGGAAGCCCTGGCACGCCCATTCTCTCTCTCTATCTGTCTTTCTCTCTGTGCCTGTCGCTCTCAAATAAATAAATTTTAAAAAAAAAAAGGTTGGGGAAATGAAATGTACTTGCTTACAAAACCTGCTGCTTAGGTTCAATTGTCTAGCACACATGAATACCTGGATGTAATCTGAAACTCAGCTTCAGCAGAAAGATAAGGGAGGGACAAGGCCACGCCAAGTGAAAGCCTACGCCATGTAAGTGAAGACAAAGCCAGCAAGAAGGCAAGGGGGGAGGAAATGCAGATCTCAGAAAGACAAGGCTAAGTGGAAACACAGGGATCAAGGTTAGGGAATAGTAGGGCCATGTAAGCAGTGGAGTAAGACCATGTCTATCCAGGCCAAGGGAAGGCAGGGTGTAAAGCAGAACCAGGGTAGTCAATTAAAAAAAAAAAGCAATAAGGAACAAACCTCTCTAAAGTGGCAAGTAGAATTGATCTCCTATTCATCCAAGATCATTACAAAGCAATAGTGATTTTGGAAGTTGTATAGACCACTATTCTCAGAAGAAATCTTCAACATGCTTGGAGAAGTCAGCAGCAACCCATAGAATTAATATCTACAAAGAACAACCACGAATAACCAAGACAAAGCCAAACAAATACAAGTGATGGGCACGGGCCAACGGCATTCAGGGAAAGAGAAACTACGGCCACTAAACAGGGAAGATGATGTTCATTTGTGGCCATGGGTGCAATCCAAGCACTGGAGAGGAAGAGTGGGGAATGTGAGTTCAGAGGCTGTGTTGATAAAAACAAAATATCAACATAAAATGATCTGAGACATTTATCACCCCGTTAAATGACAAGGTAGTTTGGCTAAACTGGCAGGACAGACAAATGTCCCACCGTCCTCTTGTCTAACAAAATGAGCTTCTTACCTGAAGCCGTAAGCTACCATATGGTCTTCCTTTTGCAGGAGTACATTCTTTATCCCAGAGAATATGACCATTTTTTGATCAAGAATATAAAAGTAACAATTTTCTGATAAACCTCAAAACACTCTCTCAAAAACCGAAAATAAAAACCCAGATATTCACCATTACATACAGGAGTACAGTGCTGGAAGACAGATAACAGGGGTGGAGTGTGGCCTCACAAGCAGAGGACATCAGCTTCATCCCAAGAGGTTACCTGTAAGATACAACTAAATTATCTTTATGCCACATCCCAAAGTGTCATTCTGGCTTCTCTTGAGGGATGATGCAAGGCCCCTGTCTATCTCAGTCTCCTTATGCAGGAAAGGGTTATCTCCCCACCCAGACTGCCCAATGTCCTGGAGAGTTGTAAAGCATAGGAGATCCTTGTATTTCTGGGGATAGGATCTTCTGAAGTGCAGAGTATGAAGAGCCCCCTGCTTTCTTCACTGTGCCCATAGAAATCTCATGTGGAAATGACCTTCAGCCAGTCCCATCTTTGTTCTCAATCATTCCATCCACTTGCAAAGACAGCCTCTGAAATGTCAAGTGCAGAGTATTCCACAGCTTCAAACAGGGGCAGGAACTCATACCCTAGAAAGAAGGGGATAGTATCAGTTATTAGGCAGCAGGCTCACACCTTTAAACCCAGAAATATGGGGGGTGAGGCAAGAGAATCACTGTTTGAGCCCATCCTGGGTAACAGTGAGTTTTAGGACAGCCTGGGCTATAGTGACACCCTATCTCCAAAAATAGTTAAGAGAATTACACCATGTAGTAAGACGCCAAAGCATTAGAAGGGGGTAAGAAGGCAAGGCCATGGGAAGGCAAGGGCAAGCAAAAACAGGTAGAAGGCATGGCCAGGCCAGAGGAGGCAAGATGTGTAAGGTAAAGATTTTCTAGACAGGCAAGACCAAACCAGTATACAGATATGGCAAGGCAAGGAGGAAGACAAGGGAGAACACAAGGGCAGGAGCAGGGAAGTGTGGAGGCACAAGTAGATAATGGGAGTCAAAGGCCATAGCAAGCATGGGAAGAATAAGTGTGCAATGTCAAAGAGATGATAGAGCCAGGCAAAACAGAAGACACTCCAGTCATGGCCAAAGGCGGGTTACAAAAGTAAAATGAGAAAGAAGGCCAGATCAAGCAGTTGGAAAAGGAAGGCAGGACAAGCCATTAAGGTAGAAAATAAGGTTAGACTAGGTGGAAGGTAAGGTATGGCAACAGGGAAGCCAAGCAAGAGGGAAGGAGACAGAGGACAGGCCAAGTTCCAGATCAGACAAGAAAAAATGGAAGTCATGTCCAGGCCAGACTAGGAGAAAACAAGAACAGGCCACATGCAAGGGAAAAGAAGGTCATGCCAAGTTAGAACAGGAAGAAGGCAAGGGGCTGGTAAAGGCCAGTGATGGGAAGTGGTAAGACAACACTATTTAAGGGAAGGACAGGGGATACATGGTCAAGCAAGGCCTGCTGGTGGTGACAGGCAAGAGGAAGGGAAACAATAAGCAAGAGGAAAGGCAGACCAGTCAATATGATGGAAAGGCCATGTTAAGCAAGGTGGAATGCAAATCAAGTGGGGAAACAGGCAGGAAAAGCCAGATAAGACAGGGGAAAACATGGGGAAGCCAAGGTAGAAGGCTACACCAGGTGATGTTAAGGAAGGCCAGGGAAATGGCAAGAGCAGGCATGGTAGCATGTGACCAAGTAGAAGGCAATGACTATTGAAGCCTAAGATAAGATAAGAACTGGTCAAGCCCAAGAAAAACAAAGGGTAAATGGCCAGGGAAGATGGGCAATTGTGAAGTTAAGACAGAAGTCAGGGTCCTGTGAAATGGAAAAATCCACAGTGAAGGCAGGATTGAAAGCAGTCATGGCAAGGGGGTAAGCCAGGCAGAAGTCAAGGAAAAGGCTAGCCAGGCAGGGAAAGGGAAATGAGGCAAAGAGAAGGCAGACCAGGCAAATTTCAGGGAAAGGCAAATGCCAAGTAAAGCAAAGGTGAAAACAGGCCAATGCCAGAGATGACACACAGGGGAAAACAAAGCCAGAACAGGCATGGGAGAAGAATGGGTGAAGCCAGGCAATAGGAAGGCAAGCTTGGCCTGGCAAAGGAGGCAGCCACGGAACAGGAGAGGCCAGATCCAGTCATTGTGAACACCATGCCAGACCAGGCCACAGGAAGGAAAGGAGAGACCAGGAAAGGTGTACAGCAAGGACATCAGGCAAGCTTCAGCCAGCAAAGGCCAGGAAATATGGAGTGCCAGGCAAGGGTGAAAACACGGTCAGTCTAGGACCTCAGAATGTGAGACAAGGACAGGTGAAATGCAATCAAATGGGGAAAAGCAATGCCACACATGTCAAGGGAGAGAGAAGGCCAAACAAGAACAGCAAAGTAGGAAGGTAGGCAAGAAGCTAGAAAAGGAAGGTGAAAATAAAAACACAGGCCTGCAAAAGCCATGCCAAGGAGAAGGCAAGGAAAGATCCATGTCAGGATAGGGAGAACCAAGGCTAAGCCAAGCCAGAAAGAATGCAAGGGCAGGTATAAGAAGGCCCAAGTAGGCTGGGCGTGGTGGCGCACACCTTTAATCCCAGCACTCAGGAGGCAGAGGTAGGAGGATTGCCATGAGTTCAAGGCCACCCTGAGATGACAGAGTTAATTCCAGGTCAGCCTGGACCAGAGTGAGACCCTACCTTGAAAAACCAAAAAAAAAAATTACTTGCTGTGTTCTGACCAGTTCCTGGGAACTTGAAGAACATTGAATATAAAATAAGTCATCTGGGCTGGAGAAATGGCTTAGTGGTTCAGCTCTTGTCTATGAAGCCTTAGGACCCTGGTTCGAGGATCGATTCCCCAGGACCCACGTTAGGCAGATACACAACGTGGCACACATGTCTGGAGTTTGTTTGCAGTGTCTGGAAGGCTTGGCATGCCCATTTTCTCTCTCTCTCCCTTTCTCTGTCACTCTCAAATAAATAAATAAAAATAAACAAAAAAATTTAAAATATGTCATTTGTTGTCTTGCAGAGGAATCAAATGGGGAAAAGCAATGCCAGACATGTCAAGGGAGAGAGAAGGCCAAACAAGAACAGCAAAGTAGGAAGGTAGGCAAGAAGCTAGACAAGGAAGATGAGAATAAAAATACAGGCCTGCAAAAGCCATGCCAAGGAGAAGGCAAGGAAAGATCCAGGTCAGGATAGGGAGAACCAAGGCTAAAAAAAGAAGGCCCAAGTAGACAGGAGAAAGGCACAGTCAGACAAGGGAAAAGGATGGACAAGTGTCAAGATGAAGGGATAGGACAGTAGCCCAGATGAGAAAACAAAAGGCAGAAGGCAAATCCACTCAGGAGAAGACAAGACCACACTTGAGACAAGGCATGGAAACAGAGGTCCCAAGACCATGCAGTATGGAAGGCCTAGAGTATGAGTCCAGACAGAAGGCAGCAGTAAGGCAACACAGGCCTAAGGGAGAGTAAGAGGCGCAGCAGGCTAGGGCAGGGAAGACAAGATGAGGTCAAGCAAGGTCAGGCCAGGCCAAATGTCAGTTCAGGGGGAAAGGAAAGCCAAGGAGGCAAAATGATAGAGAAGCCAAGGCAGGCCAGGCCAGGCCACAAGCCAGTCAGTACAAGAGAATGCTATAGTAACAATAGCTCACAAAGGCAAGGGGAAAACAAAGCCAAGTTGGGAGTAGGGGGAATGGGAGGTTGAAAAGCTAGGATAAGTAAGAGGTAAGGCCAAGGGGCAAGTCAAATCAGGGAAGACAAGAGAAAGCCAAGTCCAGGCAAGGATAGAAGTAATACAAGGCCAGGCAAGTTGTGAGGCAAAGGGATTGAAGGGAAGGACCTCCAGGCAAGGCCTCATGGAAGGCCAGGGTAAGAAAGGGGTAACAAGGCCTGGAAAGGTGGAAGGCAAGCAAGTGAGTGCACATAAGCACAAGGTACCTTCAGGGTAAATCAAGGAGGCTAGTTAGGGGAGTATATGGGCCAGGCAAGGTCAGAGGAAGGTGTGGACATTCAAGATGGAATTCACAGCAATGGAGAAAATAAGGCTAGGCAGATGGCAAGCCTGGACAGGCCATTAGGAATACCAGGATAGGACAGACAAAAGGGAAGATGATGAGGAAGGCAAGGCAGAGCAGGCAGAAAGTAACAGAGAAGGAAAGGACAGATCATGCATGATGGATTGTGACTTAGGGCCATGTCCAATTCAAGGCAAGGAAGATAGCAAGACCAAGAGACAAGGAGAGATGGAAAGGACAAACCAGACCAGGCCTGGGGCAAGGCATGATCAAGCAAACCCAGAAGGAATGCATGTTCAAATTTGGCCAGGGCAACCCATGCTGAAGCAGCGGAGATCACAGACCTCAAATGGATCAAAGACCTTGATGTAAGACCTGAATTCCATAAACATATATAAGAAAAAGTAGTGAAAATACTTCCCAATGCAGCTGTAGAGAAGGACTTCCTGAATAGGACCCCAGTTGCCCAGGAAAGAAGGCAACTGACAAATAGGACCTGATGAGACTTAAAAGCTATTTTACAACTAAGAAATGCTAAGAATATTTATTATTGTGCATATATAATCATTTTCTTTCCATTTTAGAAGAACCTCATTTATATCAACACCACCACATAATATTTTCTACTCATCTATGAATCACTAAGCTGATAATTTCAGAAAAATACATGCAGTATTAATTTTCTCCTCAGAATAATTTAGGTAACCAAGGAAATAGAACAAACACTTCAGAGGGAAGGCTCACTGATGATGACCTGGAGGTTTTTCAAGATAGGTAAAGGCATCACAACTAGTTTACCTGCACACTCATGAATTCACTTTTGACTTGTCATCATTTTTAGTTCTATGAAAGTGTGTGAGGACAGTATTCACAGATAAATATTTTATACTCAATACTAGAATGTTTTATGCAATGTAAATGCCATGATTTAAAAAATTGAAAGCTAGGCCAGGCATGGTGATGCATGCCTTTAATTCCAGCAGACAGATGGCAGAGATAGGAGAGTCTCCATGAACTTGAGGCCACCTGAGCCACCATAGTGAATTCTAGGTAAGCCAGGGATATAACTGATAAATTTGGAACCATACTTGAGTGGCTAGGCTTTACAGGCAAGCGATTTAAGTGTTGAGTCATCTATCAATCCACGACATTCTAAAAAAAAATTTTTTCTTTAAGTGTCCTGCGCATGCTCACTTCACATGAGATTGACAGGGCTACAGCTAAAGTGCTCATGCACCTGTAGAGTTTGGTACTGATAGAATGGAATATAGTGATAGACTTGATATAGCCAAGATCCATACATTTCCTAGACTTATGTCTGAAAGTGGCTGGGACATTGGTATTGCATTCCATAAACTAAGTGGTTAAATTATTGCTATGGTCATAACTGCTATAAATAAGAGTCTAATGAGGGAGTTTGGGTGAAGGAATTCTTCAATAAATAATTTATGGCTGAGAATATGGTTGGAGAAGACCATATGGTCTGACAACACCTGAACATTTTTTGTAGTTGTATATATTTCAGTAGTTCATGTTGGTGATTGAGATTGGGATAAATAGTGCTATGGTATTAATTAGATGTATCCATGTTAATGAGAAGATTTGAACCTCTTAAAATGAAGCTTTAAATGTCATGCAGTTACCGCTTCTGCACCGTAACAAGTCATGTTCTTGAACAAGTTTCTTGTAGTTACTTTCTTATTGCTGGGACACAACACCTGACTACAAGCAGATGATGGGAGGAAAATGCTACTTTTATCTTACAGTCCCAGTCTTGAAAGGGCTAAGAAGCTTCATCATGGCAGGTAAAATTGCTAGTAATAGAAACCGACCTGGATTACTCCAGTCTGAACTCAGATCAAGTAGGACTTTAATCATTGAAAAATAAACTCTTAGAGTTACTGTGCTTCTGGGATGCCCTAATCCAACACTCAGACCATAAACCCTATTGCTGGACTCTGTAATGGGCTAGTGCTATTATCCATGGAGTTATTTGGTTTGATTAATTTTATTGGGTCAATTTATGACAGTAAGAGACCTGTTAAATTCATTCAGAGTTTTTTTTTTCTCCTAAGCCACTTCAACCAAAATTATTATTTCTGTTTTTTATTGATTAGTCTATGAGGATAAAATTTTGATAGTGAATTAAAACGTTTTAGGTCCAGAAGGTATTCTCAACTATTAATTTATTCCTGACTCTTCACTGGGAGGGAGGTCAGTTACACTAGTTGGAAGTTAGAGACAATTAGTCCCCCTTTTTAGTCATTCATACAAATTCCTAATTAAGCAAAAAAGAATGATTATGTTACCTTTGCATAGTTAGGATATTGCAGTTCTTTCAGATGTGTCAACAAACAGATAATACCTCTAATAATATTAATGCTAAAGATAGTTTGTTTTTTTTTAAGGTAGGGTTTTGCTTTGGTCCATGGTCACCAGTAACTCACTCTGTAGTACCAGGCTTGCCTCAAACTCATAGCCATCATTCCTACCTCCACCTCGCAAGTGCTGGGAATAAAAAAGGTGTGTGCATCCTTTTACTTATTTAATCTTTCCTTTTGGTCACATTCCTGTCTTGATTTAGCCTAAATAATGCAAATGTGCTTATTATGGAATGGTAAATTGCCTAATTTTAACTACCAATTGAGTATTTCACCTGGTATACACTTATACAGGGATAAATAATTTTTTATTTCTCATGTTAACAGTACATCATCAATAACTTTATTGATTGATACTATGTACAATTTGCTTTTTAAATTTATGGGCTAAGTAAGAGACAGAGAGAGCAAGAATGGGAATGCCAGGGCCTCCAGCCAATGCAAATGAACTCTAGTCACATGTGTCATGTTGTGCACCTGGCTTATGTGGGTGCTGGGTGAATCTGACCTGGGTCCTTATACTTTGCATGCAAGCACCTTAAAATCTAAGTCATGTCTACAACTCACTTAACATTTTCTTACTTGGTGGCTGCTTTTATACCAACTATAATTTTGTAAGGTAACTATGTTTGCTTGGGGCTAGGGATAGTGGGATATCTAATCCTAGTTTGTTTCCTAGCTATCATGTAGTCAAGCTTCTTATTGTTTAAGAATGTTATCTCCAGATACTGGACATTTATGTGAGGTAGAGGAGGTGTGTTACTAGGGGCCAATCTACTCTGCTGATGTGAAGATGTTATAATTAACTGTTTGCTCTTGACATGTTTTCCCCACCATGATGAAGTTTCTCTTCAAAACTGTCAGCTAAATAAACCTTTTCTTTCCATAATCTATTTTCAAGTAAGAAGGTAAATACTACAGAAAGTTGTTACCAAGATATGGGGCTGATGCTACATTAAGCCCAAACATGCGACATGGTAAAATTTTAGTGAGAGAGAGAGAGAGAGAGAGAGAGAGAGAGAGAATATGGCCATGCCAGGGCCTCTAGACACTGCAAATCAACACCAGATGCATGGACCACCTTGTGCATCTGGCTTATGTGGGTAGTGGGGTATTGAATCTGTGTCCTTAGCATTTGTAGGCAAGTGCCCTACCACAAAACAATCTCTTCATCCACAAACCATGCTATTTTTAGTCTGTTAGAACTATATTTCAGGAGGAATATTGAAGGAATCTGGAACTTTGGACTAAAAAACCTTGTAGTGTTATAAGCATTACTTAATGGGCCATTCTCATGAGAGTATGAAAGACTAAAATGCATAAAGAGGTATGAATTGTGTAGGCTCCTGAGGTTTCAGAGAGCAAAGAGGTCTTTGTCAGGTACTAGGTACATGAAATTTGTGTGATATTCTCACTGTTCTGCTCTTGTCCTGAGACTTTGACTAAAGATTAATTTAGAATTAATGCACTGATTTGTTTCGTGGAGAATAATACAGAGCAGAATGATATGAAGGATATAAAAATTGGCAAGAAGTATTAACAGATAAGGTTTAGGACCCAGAGAATGCAGCAACCTTAGTTGCAATTGTTAAAGTATCACCCTGTTGAAGGACGTTCCAGTTCCTCTGAATAGTGGAAATAGCTAAGATTCCCTGTGAGTGAAACTCAACTGAGTGTAGGTTCAAAGTAGAATGTATGCTCAAGAGGAGGGCCTGAAGGAAGAATGCTGAAGGAGTTTCTTGGTCCTGGAAGTCCACCTTCATTTTAGCCTGGATAAAGAATTTGTCAGCATCACCTCCTTGGCATTGGTGAAGTATCATAAATGCAGGAAATTTGGGGTCATGGAGTGCACTCATGGTTCTGGGAACTTTTGGATCGAGACAGTGTTTGGGTCAGGTGTTTTGTCCCAACAACAAGAAAAACAACTGCTACAGAATTTTTTAAACACAGATGCAAAAAGCTAAGTCTACTATTTTATTTTTTCTAACGTAAAATTCGCATTACTGCTTTGGGAAGTGGCAATAAGAGTATATAATCTCATATCAACATTACAAGTCTCTTCTTTGTGTATGTTTTTAACCACAGAGCAACGGTTCTTCTTTGAAATTGATACTGGTTTTTTTTTTTTTTTTGAGGGCAGCATAATGTAACTCTGTTGCATATGTGTACACATACTTCAAAACTGATGATGTGATTAATGTACCAAGATCACAGGCATTGGTCTTAAAGGGGAATCATTATTTGTATGGGAAAGCTTTCACTTGTTTGATTTCTGAATCACTGGGCACATCTTTATTAAGTACTTTTGCTCATTTACAAGAAATATATTCAGTTGAAGGTACATTCATGCAGAGCTTACTATGTGTATACGTTTCTCAATTTGTTTTCTAGATAGGGACTCATTCTAACAGAAGCTGACCTGGATCTTACTCTCTAGTCCAGGGCTATCCTGGAACTCACAGGGATCCTGTACCTCTGCCTTCCTAGTACTGGGATTAAAGGTGAGTGCCACCATGAGTAGCTGTAGTGTCTGGATTCTATAAAGATACCCAGCAGTAGTTAACTCCTGGATATTTCAAGCTGTGACATCATTATGAATGTAGACTAAATATTGCTTTTACTAATGAGCAAACTCAGAAAGTCAAATGCTTTGTAATAATTTTCTAAATGAAGCTTTAATCATAACGAAGAAATATTTCTGACTTACATGGTCTTAAGATGATATAAAGCTATAAACATACTTAAAATCTATTTAATTTGTTTATTTGAAAGCATAAGAGAGAGAGAGATGGAGGTCAGGAGGGTGAGTAAGAGAGGGAATGGACATGATAGGATCTCCTAACACTGCAAGTGATTTCCAGATGCATGTGCCAGTTTGTGCATGTGGTTTACATGAGTACTCTTGATTTGAATGTGTGATGCCAAGCCTTCCATGCAAGAACCTTTATGTTTGAGCTATATCCCCAGCTCCTGCTGTATATTTTAATGAGGTATTATTTTATGTGACAATTAGGTAACATACTTGTAGGGGATATGTTTCTGATATAAATTGATAATTGTGTGCATAGGAGATGGGTTATGTTTTAAGGCTAATCAACTATGCATTTATATGCAAACAGCTTAGGTTGTAACTAGAATTTTTAAAAAATTTATTTATTTTCAAGCAAAGAGATAGAAGAGAGAAAGAGAGAAACAGGCACACCAGGCCTCCAGCCACTGCCTACAAACTCCAGACGCATGTGCCCCTTTTGCATCTGTCTTACATGGGTCCTGGGGAATTGAACCTGTGTCCTTTGGCTTTGCAGACAAGAGCCTTAACTCCAGCCCATACTAGACTTTTAACCTCATTAATTTTCTTGTACTTTAAGGATTATTTATTTATTTATGTATGTTATTTAGTTATTATTTGTATATGTAACAGAAGCATGGGTGCAGAAGGTCTCTTGCTGGTGTAAACAAAAGTGAGATTTTATTTTGCCAGTGTTTGCATCTGCTTACACATGCATGACTTGAGAATTGAACATGGTTTGTAGCCAAACACCTGTTTTTTGTTTTTGCTTTTTTTTTTGTGGCAGAGATGCCACAAGAAAAGAAATCTACTGGCCTACTTCCCTGATGAACCTAGATGCAAAGATCCTGAACAAAATCCTGAAAAACAGAATCCAACAGCACACCAAAAGCATTATCCACCTTAACCAAGTGGGATTCATCCCAGGAACACTGGGGTGGTTCAAGATACAGAAATCTGTCAAGGTAATACACCACATAAACAAGGTTAAACACAAAAACCACATGTTCATTTCGATAGATGCAGAAAAGGCCTTTGACAAGATACAACATCACTTCCTGATCAAAACATTGGAGAGAATTGGCATGGTTTGTTCATATCTTAACATAATAAAAGCAATATACAAAGCTCCTAAGGCCCACATAATACTTAATGGAAAGAGAATGGAGGAATTCCCATTAAGATCAGGAACAAGACAGGGTTGTCCACTCTTACGTCTGCTCTTTAATATAGTACTGGACATCCTAGCTCAAGCAATAAGACAGGCGAAGGAAATAAAAGGGATACAATTTGGAAAGGAAGAAGTTAGCTCTATTCGCTGATGGCATGATTGTAGATGTAAGAGACCCAAAAGACTCCATCCCAAAATTCCTGAAGGTGATTAACTCCTATAGCAAAGTTGCAGGATACAAAATCAATGCACAAAAATCAGTAGCCTTTACATATGCAAATGACAAAGATACAGAGAAAGAAATAAGGGACATAGTCCCATTTTCAATAGCAACAAAAAAAAACATAAATAAAATACGTTGGAATAATGTTAATCAAGGAACTGAAAGATCTATACAACAAAAACATAAAAACACTGAAAAAAGAAATTGAGGAGGACTTGAGAAAATGGAAAGACTTCCCATGCTCCTAAATAGGCAGAATTAACATTGTGAAGATGGCAATCCTACCAAAGGCAATATACAGATTTAATGCCATTCCAATTAAAATCCCTACAGTGTTCATCAAAGAGATAGAGAAAATGATCTCACATTCATGGAAAGGCAGAAGGTCTCACATATCCAAACACACCCTCAGCAAAAGAAATACCTCTGGAGGCAAAACCATACCTGATCTAAAGCTACATTACAAAGTCATAGTAATAAGAACAGCATGGTACTGGCATAAAAACAGGAGTATAGACCAATGGAATAGACTTGAGGATCTGGACTTTGGTCAAGCAACTATAGCTACTTGATATTTGACAATGGCCTGAAAAATATAGGCTGGAAAAAAGACAGCATCTTCAACAAATGGTGCTGGACAAGCTGGATAACCATATGCAGGAAACTGAAACTTGATCCACGCATTTATCCATGCACTACACTCAATTCCAAATGGATCAAAAACCTCAGTGTAAGACCAGAAACTTGACTACTACTGGACAAAAGTGTAGGAAGTACTTCTATGATATAGAAATGGAAAAAGACTTCCTGAACAAAACCCCCACAGTTCATGATCTTAATCAGTCACTCAACCAATGGGATCACATGAAGCTGAAGTGTTTCTTTAGAGAGACGCATACAATAAGCAAAGCCAATAGATTACCCAAGAATGGGAAAAAAATATTTTCTGGTTATCTAACTGACAGAGGCCTAATCTATAGAATCTACAAAGAACTCAAACAGCTAAACAGTAAAAAGTCAAACACCTACTCACAAAATGGGGCAAAGTGCTCAACAGGCAGTTCACAGAGGAAGGAGAAATACAAATGACAAACACACACTTAAGAAAATTTTTATCATCCTTAATTATCAAAGAAATGCAACTTAAAACATCAATGTGATTCCACCTTACCCCAGTAAGGATAGCAAACATTAAAAAATCAAATGAAAATAAATGCTGGTGAGGATGTGGAGAAGTAGAAACACTCATGAACTGTTGGTGGGAATGAAAGATGGTACAACCACTTTGGAAAGCAATCTGGAGACTCCTGAAAGAGCTGAGTATAGATATACCAACAGACCCAGTTATTCCCTTTCTGGGCATCTACCCTAAAACCTTCAAACCACAGGCCAGAGAGATTTGCTCAACCATTTCTGTAGTGGCTCAATTCGTAATAGCTAATAGCTAGAATCAACCCAGATGTCCATCACTAGAAGAGTGGATAAGTAAGATGTGGTATATTTACACAATGGAATTCTATACAGTAGTAAGAAAAAATGACAACAAAATTTGAGGAAAAATGGTTGAACCTGAAACCAGTCATTTTCAGTGAACTTACCAAAACACACACACACACACACACACACAAAAACATCACCACATACTCTCACTCATTTACAGCGCCTAACCTGTATCTACCCAAGATGGCTTACATACCTAGAAAGCTTCTCATGGACTAGACAATAGTATGGGTGGGGAGGGAGAGGAGGGGAAGGGAGGGTATGTGAATGGTACTGTAAAATTCTACATCCTAAAAGACAGACCAAATGGCTGTACCTTCACCATGCCCTTAGAAGGATCACCTGACCCACAAGACACTGGAGAGGGTATGATGTAGACTGACCTTAATCTTCTACAGCCTCCCCCCCCCACTTCTCTATCTTTTTTATATTAGTTATCTTTTTCTTCCTTTTTTTAGTGTGCACTGACCTATAACTCCCAGTACCAGCATGTGGCTATCATCCACAATGAGCTTTTGATCAGAGAGACCTACAAGGTTTCCTAAAAGATAGACTGATTTCTGTCAGAGTGCTTGATGACCCACCAAAGGTTAGTGGTAAGACCGTACTGCTTAAGACACCTTATGCAGTTGACACATAAAATGGAGTGGCAAGGCTAGAAGCTGCAAGAGAGTCAGTCCCCACACAGTCAGCGCTTCTAGTGCCAGAAGATGCTACATGGGCAACTGGGGGAAAATTACCAATATCTGTCCAAGCAACTCATGGTCTCACCTACTCAGCAGCAAATAACCTTCCGTGATGCTCACACCAGTGCAATAGTGGCACACAGCCATGGTGAGAAACCAAGTGCTCTTGATTCAGCTAACTTATCCTCTCAGTGGTACGGGACCCATAGCTGGAGCTGAGAAACAAGTCAGAACCATATCCAAACACCAGCCCGCTCTCCATTATCAAGCAGCCACCAATCATGGGCTATTAAACCTATTAAATTCTCTATAAAAGAAAAGTAAGAGTTATCTCATTTGTCTGGCGCTAACTCCCCCTCTTTTGGAAAATGTGCTTCTCTTTTTCAGATAGATGTAGATCCTAAGGAGAAAGCCACCCCATCATACCTCAAAAGGGCCCGGCTGAAAGTAAGAATTGGTGAAGCAAGCAAGGATGCTGTTTTCTTGGTGAACCAGGTACCAGCACAAGGGTGAAGGAGATCAACACAGAAAAAAAATCAACTCCTACCAAATCAGAGAGCCAGAGACCCAGAGGCGCTGAACACCTCATTACTGAAGCAGACCAAAAATGAACCCAACATGGCTCAAGGAAATTTTGCGGAAGAGGGGTCAGAAAGAATGTCAGAGCCACATTTTGGGTCATGATATGCAGACATTTATCCTACCTATAACTGTGGGCTAACTCCAGAGTGCATTACCCATATACTTCAACAAGTAGGGGCCAAGGGGAGGGGGTAGGTAATGTATGAGCCTAATAATGGTACCAAATTGACTGTATTTGCTGAGTACAAAACTAATTAATAAAAAAACTGAAATTTATGCAGCTATATGGCCTTTGAAGTTCTTATGAATGTTTTTTTAACCTTTACATTGACTCTCACTTTGGGACAAGACTATTTCCTGTTACTGAAACTGCAGTGATAAATGATGATCATATAAAAATTAATAGTTTGCTCACCCAGCTACAGAATTTGGTGCAAATCAGGACTCAACCTTACTATATGTGCCATTTTAGAGCCAATACTGTCCTTTCAGGTCTTCTCAGTGAGGGAACTGCATATGCTGATTCTCTGATGAGAGTTGTGGCATTATTAGATCCTGTTGCTGAGGCTACTCAATCCCATGCCCTCCACCATCAAAACTCGCAAGCACTACATTTGCAATTTGGAATTTCTAGAGAAACTGCATGGCAGATTATTAATAATTGCAAAGTCTGTCCTCAGTCATTTCCCTCCCTTCCAATGGGAGTTAATCCCAGAGGGCTCAAAACCTGAACTTTATGGCAGATGGATGTTATTCACTATGTTTTTTTTCTGGAAAATTAGCTTTTGAACATGTTACTGTAGATACATTTTCCCATCTTGTAATGGCAACAGCTTGGACTGGTGAAGCATATAAAAATGTAGTTCAGCACCTTTTTCATTGTTTTTCTATTGTTGGGACATCTTAACATTTAAAAACAGATAATGCTCCTGCTTATACTAGTAGAGCTTTTAAAACTTTTTGCCTGCAGTTTTCCATTAAACGTACTACAGGAATCCCTTACAATCCACAAGGACAAGCTATTATAGAGAGAACTCATCAGCAGCTTAAAGGTCAGATTGAGAAAGTCTGCTGAGGATTTCCCCTATTCCTCCCCTCATCATTTATTAAATCATGCCTTATTTACACTTAATTTTCTTAATAAATATAGTTAAGGTCATTCTACTATTAAAAGGCATTGGGAAGCTTCTGATTGTAATATTAAACCATTAGTCATGTGGAAGGATCTTTTAACCTCTACATGGAAGGAGCCAGATACCCTTTTAACATTAGGGCAAGTCTATGCTTATGTTTTTCCACAGGATGCCGAGTTACCAATCTGGATTCCTGACAGGCTCGTTCAGCCTTTCAGGGCCTCTGGCTCTGAGTATAAAAAGAAAGAGCAGACTATGCTGCCATCCATATCACCTTCCTGTGGCACCAATTCACCAAACTGAAACCGAGCATCGGCTCTGGTTCTGGCTTCTGCAGAGGATGTGGAAGAAAGTACTTTGACTACAGCTTTCTTCTGCCTTCAGCTTTCACCTCTATGCCCACTGTGTGTTCCTAGATCAGCAGCAAGTCACAGCAGTGTGATGCCATCCTGGGGACAACTTAAGGGGCTGGCTGAAGCTCACTCCTTTGTGGACACAGCTCATCTACTGCCCTTGGCGCCAAATCTGTTTGTTGCTATGCTTTCACTTTTGGCTGCTGAGGTATGGTGTCTCTCACTCTTTCCTGTTGTTGCTGCAGATCTATCCTATTGGGCCTATCTTCCAGACCCTCCAGTGTTTCATCCTGGTACTTGGAACTTTGGACCTATTAAGGTCACCACTGATAACACCAATTTATTAGGAGGAGAAAGTAATTCTTACTTGACACAAAAGACTGAATATAATTTTAGTTATACAGACATGTCAGATACTCTTCCTGTTTGCCTCTCTATTAATAAGGACATGTCTGGCTGTGTTCCTTTGGCTGAACGTCAATTAATTGCTGGCTCCTCTACTCCCCCTACTAATACCTGAGGGGATGACGGACAGGAGGAATTTTATGACGGACAGGAACACTTTTATTTGCAACAAAGTTCTCATGGGACATTTCATGTTTCTTATTCTAATTGTATTCTCTCTAATTGTATCACTGAAACTTCTGAGGATGTTTTCTTGATTTTATGCCCACCTCCATATGTTATGCTGCCCGTAAATGTTACTGTAGCTTTGTTTTCTAATCCTGGAATTGAAGCTCTCCATAGAGCTAGGGTTCTGATCACATGCCCCAAACGATTTGTAGCAGCTTTGATTTTAGGTATTACAGCTTTAATTGGAATTATTTCAAGTTTTGCTCTCTCAACTATGTGCTTGGTAAAAGAAATACATACTGCTAATCATGCTAATCAACTTTCTAAAAATGTCAGTCTAGCACTTATGATTCAGGAAAATATAGATAGAGGAATTCAGGATAGAATGCTTTGTAAGAGGCAGTCCTCTTTATAGGAAATGAAATTCAAAACATAAAAATTAGACTCTCAGTGCAATACCACTCATTATTTAGATGGATATGTGTTACTCCAATGCCATATAATGACTCAGAACATGATTGGACACAAGTTAAATCCCACTTACAAGGCCTTTGGAACAATTCTCAGCTGACTATGGATATAGATCTTTTGCATGAAAAGATCTCACATATTTGTAATTCTCATGTAGTATCTGCCTTTCTAGAGGAAGTTTCTACAGCCTTTGTTTCTGCAGCTACTGATTTCGTTTCCAACACTTCCTGACTTTTTTTTTTTTTTGGTTTTTTGAGGTAGGGCCTCACTCCAGCACAGGCTTACCTGGAATTCACTATGTCGACTGAGGCTGGCTTCGAACTCTCAGCGATCCACCTACCTCTGCCTCCCGAGTGCTGGGATTAAAGGTGTGTGCCACCACGCCTGGCTATCTGGCTCAATTTTTTATTCAACATCTCTGGTCCTGTTCTTATTCTTCTTTTTCTTCTCCAAGTCATCTTCAGACAACTCTGCCACTCATTCTCAGCATTACCTGTGGATGTTCAAGCCATTAAAACAAAAAGGGGGAGATGCCAGAGATGGCAAGCATGCCATTTCAGGATAATGAGGAAGCAAGTGCTGAAGAGCTGCATGACACATTTCCAGCCCAGCTGTTCAATGTCCATGAAGTCCAATGTGGCCCCTCTATAGAAATATCTTTGACTCTCTACGCTACAGATATCTATGGTTTTCTGTATAATGTTTGTCTTTCTCTGTCTTTCACTTAGTGTACCAATCTCTAAGTTTACTTTTACAGCAAACATTGGTGTTAGTGAAATGTTGATCAATGTATCTGAAAGAAGCTCTGGCATAGAACTGGAAAAACAAGAAAATGGGTCAGAGATAATTGTTTCCCTTAAAGGCCTTGAAGAAAGTCAGGCATGGAGTATAGTACACTTAGGAGGAAAACAGTGAACCTCCTGGAACAATGTAAGAATTTTTCTATGACTAATTTTTCTGGATGGTGGCAACTGCAGCAAACTATGAGTCTTTACCAAGAATCCTTACAGGAAAAACAACCGAGGTCAGAAAGAGTTCAACTGGGGGAACCAAAATCTAAGTATTGGAGAGACATGAAAAGTAACATTCAAAATAAATGATTGGGGAATAAATAGTTTTATTGGATCAATGATTAATGGTGGGAACCCCCATTTTGTGATTGTTTTGTCTCTCACCTTTAATATAGTAACTAAAATTAGGAGCTCAGGAAATTGCAAGTGCTTGACTGCACAGACATGGGGAAAATATGAAAATAGTTAATCATTATATGGGCCTGATGACTTTACTTGAGGTGAATAATTATGGGATTGTTTCATGTAAAGAAATAACAAAAAGTTACTATGAATTCTGTGGACTGTACATCTCTTGAAGTTTGTTCTTGCATGACATGATCAGAAAATAAAAGACTGAGGCTAAGAGCTGTGGCAGCAGAGCAGAGAAGAGAGAGAGAGAGAGAGAGAGAGAGAGAGAGAGAGACAGACAGACAGACAGACAGACAGAGAAACTGTCTTCACCAGTCAGCTTGCACCAGAATTTGACTTTGAGTTGTTATTGCGACACTCCCTTTCCCACCTGTCTTCGGGGACCCTCCTTCAAGCCAGGGCTGGACCCCAGCAATCTGGAGTTCATTTATAGTTGCTAGAAGTCCTGGCATGCCTCTCTTTATTTAATAAATAAGTAAATAAAGAACATATTTTTAATAAAATTTTAAGGGAAGATTATGGTAGGGTGAGTGGTTCTGCTTTATCCTTCATTCATAAAACTAGATGGGAGGCTGCCGTGGGTGCTGGGGCATGTAACAGGTACAGTGTCTTTAACTCATGGCCTCCTTTCTCTGCCCTACAAGCTAAATGTAATCAGTCACCAAAATTCAGAGACACAGAGAGAAAGAGGGGGGGGAGGGAGGGAGAGGGAAAGGGAGAGAGAAAGAGAGAGATATCACAGGGGTTCAGATAGAAACAGAGACAAAAATACAGAGGTGAACACAAAGCTGCACAGCCAAGCTGAGGCTGGAGGGTATCTGCTCCTAGGACTTGAGTCTAGAAAATGTTGGGGCAGATGGGAGAGGGCCCTTATAATAGTCTGACAAAAGTCTCTTCAGTTCAGCTTGCCTCGAAGTGCATGGAGAAACTACCCATTTGTGCCATGACACACTTTGGCCACAGTCTTCATTTCCAATCACACTCTGCCCCCATACTCCACATGGACTGGATACAAGGGCTATAGTACCTGCTTTTCAGATAACTACATAGTTCTTCTGCTCCCTCATTACCCCACTATGCATACAGCCCATATCAACATGGCACTAGCCACCCCATTGTCTTCCCGAACCTCTCTCTAGCAGCTAAAAGTTATTGATGGTCAGCAGGTTCAAGACAAGATGGCTAGTCAGAATGAATGGCCTGATAGTGAAGGCCTCATCAGGGTTACTTACAAACACCAGAGTCCACAGATAGTGCTCAGAACACAAACAGCTGGAAGTTGTGAGGAGCTGGCAGACTGAATGTAACATCATCACAGGTGTAGAAACCCTAAAGAAGGGCTCAGTAATTGAAGTTCATGGTATCCTGCAGGACAGAATCCAGGATCCAAATGGAATACACAACAGAGAGCTAGAGACACTCCCCAGCCTTAGGTAAGGAATCCAGTCCACAAAGTTACCATTTTTGGCTTCCTAAGCATAAGGTGTCCTGCTTTAATCCCCCCACAGAAGTTGTTACAGGGATTACCAGAAATTTTTATGTTTATACCTGGAAAAAGAGTAACAATGGCCATGCTAAAAGGTCAAATATACTTAGGACATAAGCAAGGCTCATTATTCCTGTACAATTACTATTTTAACTAGGACAATCTAGAAGGAATAGTCTGTGTATGCTGACAATCTTCATAAAAAAACCATTAGAAATTGTGCTGTAATTGATGTCTCTTAGAGATTACTCAGATGACACACTAAAGGGCTACTTTTCCTCTCTATGTCCCCTTAATTTTCCTTCATTATCTTATTCTGTCTCTAGGCCATGCCATCAACACCCCCACCCCCATACTCTAGATCTCCTCTAATCTCTCTCCTGCATCAGGTCTGGCCTCCGTGCTAAGATACCCTTCAAACCGAACCGCTTCTCTCTGACACCAATCCTTCAATTTTCCTGCCTCAAAAGCCCTATTTTCACTTAGTCCTGACTGCTACAGACTGTATCTCCTTCCTTGGACTCTTACCTCCTCCTGCAGAACCTCAGTTGGTTCCTCACATTTTTGGAATCTTTATCTCCATGCTTTGAAAGTCACTTCTCTCAGTGGTTTGTCGCCTCCTGAGTCTCTCAGTCAATGAGCACGTCCAGAAGGCACTCAATGTTTCCTCACACCATGAATCTTCCCTTCACACAAGTCAGATATCTTACTAGCACATATTCTCCTCCCACAGACCATTGAGTTCATCAACCATCTTCTGAGACTAGTAGCATTTGAAAACTGATGCCTCATATCATATTGAGGCCAAACTGAGCCTAGTGAAGAATGTTTTGGGGGCTCCTTTGATATCTAGGTCACTGTGTTACATGCCCATGGTGACAGCTAGTGCAGGATTAAGCCCTGTCCTCCTGAAGACAGCATCCCTTTCCATATATCAAGCCAAGCACTACACTCCAATCCTCTCTTTGGTTTTATGGTCAATGTAGGAACAAGGGTAGGCTCTAAAGTAGCACAGGCCACCCCAGGCAACTAGCTATTCTTGCCTTGCTGTGCCCACCACATTGCCAAGCGGGGAGTGCATCATCTTGTTCTCCAGAAAAACAAAGTGAGTCTCAGGAGAGGACCTGGCTTTTCTGAGCTCACACATACAGAAGGTGAATGGTAATGGAGATAAGGTCTCTAGCAATGTCAACCACAGTTACTACTACTGGACTTTATCCGTATGGTTTTTATGTGAGACAGCCTCTAACTAAGTTAAGCAGACTGACTTGAACCCACTATATAGCCCAAGTTGGTCTGGAACTTCCAACATTTCCTTTTTCCTAACCCTCCCTAGAAGGTGATATGATAGGCCTGAATCACCATGACTGGTCTGCAAGTGAGATTAGAACCCAAGCCTGGGCCACATCTCCTATTTACAATTAACAGAGTATTGGGGGAAGGGATCAAAGAGGAAGTAGCATGACGTATGAGGTTTCTGTACACAGCTATTTCTTGATTTCTGCATCCCAAATTTACCATTCAAAACCTTGGGTTGCCAGCCAAAGTTCCTTCCCAGTCCAGGTTTCACCATGCACAGCTAATTCCAGACCATTGAAGACACAGAGACATTGAAAAAGATGGAGAGACAAAGAGGACATGTGTCTGTGGGAAAGGGGTCACTGTTATGAATCCCTATGCTTAGCAAAGCTTGCAGTCTTTAGTAGTTTTATAGTTGGATAACAAGATATTAACACTGAGCGCTCTTGGGAACTTTATGTGTACAATTCTGTTTCTCTAACACCACTCTGGGCTCCTGGCAGCACAATGTATTTTAGTTAGAGTTCTGTAAAGGAAGATAGTCAATAGAATTAATATGTATTAAAAGGGGGGGGGTTACATTTGGCTTTAAGACTAAGAACTGGATAGCCTAACAACAACTGGCTAGACTTAGAACTCTGTGGTCACTCAGTACATGAGGCTGGATGCCTCAGCAGTTCCAGTCTGGCACTATAGACCAAGATGATTCCTGGGGACCTGCTGGTTTTCAGTCTATGTGAAAAGGCTGGTGAAGCCTGGTTCACATGTCCATGAAGGATAGCAGCAACAGTGGGGAAGCAAGCATTCGTGATGAGGAAAGACAGCCAGGCTGATGGCCCTGTTTTCCTGGGGCTGCTTTTTAGATAGCCTGTCACATGAAGGGCTGGCTACTCTGAGGGAAGGTGTTAATGTGTTCCTAAATAATTCATGGAAATGCCCTCACAGACCCAGTCAACAGGTGTGTCTCATAATTAACTCCTGATCTGATCAAGTTGACAATAGTATTAAGTTGTCACACGTGTATGTGACATTATGCTTCATTTTCTGTTCCCTCACCCACCACACAATTCTTGTCTGGCTAGATCCCTTGCCCCAATACTGTGAACCTAGCATTCCTGTCCCAAGAGTACCATGAGTTGTAAGTTAAATTTTTAATATTTTCATTTCTAAAATCAATGAAATTGGTCAGAAAAAGTAATTGTTTTAAAAATTAATTTCATATTTTTAGTTACTGATTGCAAAAGAAATTTTAATACTTGTATAATAACTCCCATGTGAATAAAAATTATTTATATTCCTTTTGATACTGAGAAAATGTTTATGATTTATAATATAAACAAAATCCAATTACATTTTTTGAAAAATCCATGAAAGCAAGGGGTATTAATTTAGGATTATTATCTACTGGTAATTCATATCCATCTTGTAGCAATCTAGTTATACAAAGGAGTACATCTAGAATTTATTCTTTCATTCTACCCATGCAATGTAGTTTCTAATATTCATAACTAAAATATTACAAGGTGAAAAGAACATAACACACATGGATGTCATGCACAGATCAGCATCGCAGGCCCTGGAACTTATGGGTAAACTGCTGACTATGCAGTATACTCTCATAGAAGGACTTTGTTAACCTTCCAAATTTAAGTCACACTGGAGTAATAAAATCAGAATTGTGATTCTCTTATTTTTTATATCTTTAAAGAATCCAAAGGAATTTAGTATGAGTACAAGATCCAAAACCACTGCTTTGAAGCAAGCATTACCATTGTTGAACTATCTGCAAGTGGCATCTTAACTTGAGATGAAACAGTTTGCAGCTGTGCTGTGGGCTTTCACTCTTACTCATGATACTCAATTGAGGTTATATACTCAACTCAGAATATTCTGCTCATTTTGTTCTTGATTGAATCCAGTTATGCAAATGCCCTACAATATGTTGGGAACTGCAAAAAGTGTTACTTTCCAAAGATGTCTTATTTTATAGAGAAACTGAGCATGTAGTACACATTTTCCATTATTCTCACACTTTATAACTCATATTTTCCTGTTCTTGGCATGTTTCATGTAGTCAGTATATTATTACAATCATGAACCAATATGGTATATTTGATAGTGGTGAGAAATAATGAATGCATATTTGTTCACTAAGTCCATACTTTAAGTTATGGATCACTCTTCACTGTGATACTTTGGCAGCTTTTCACAAATACATGTCATATATCCTGCATCCCAGTATTAGAATAATATCACTGCACCCCCCCAAATTATCTGACATATACTTACTGATCACCATTTCCTTTCCATAAACACATTGCAAACAGATATCTTGACTGCCACTGATTTTTAAATATTTCTATAGTTCTTCATTTTTCTCAATTTTATATTTTTGAAATGATGTTTCCATGGTGGATAGTAGGGAATTTTCTTCTTCTCTTGTACAGTTCTAGTCCTATGATCAATGTCTCAGTATTACAATCTCACAAGCATACTCTTCTTCTACTTTATTTGGAAATGGCATCTCACAGCACAAATTAGAGGGGCCCTGAAATCACAACAATCCCAATGCATCATCCTCCCAAGTGCTGGGATGAGAAGCATGAGAAAATCATTAAGTCAACCCACCACTTGTTACCTCTCCCTTTCCCCCATATTATTTACCTTCCCTGCCTTTCTTTTTCTCTTTTTACTTACCCCATGATTTTTCACACATATCACAGGTGGGGCTCAACCTAACAACCTCCTGCCTCAGCCTGCTAATGTTGAGATTTTAGATATGTTCCCATGCCCTTCTCAGAACGTTTATGGAGAAGAGAGTGTAAGACTAGTACTTGACATGTAGGTCAGTTGACTTTGGAACATTGTAGCTAACATTGCCTTCAAAATCATAAATCAATATCACTGCCTCAGTAATGGAATGAGAGAGGTGTATCACCATGCCTTACTAAAAACTTCTTGACTGTCTCTTCTCCCTCTGCTCTGGCTTCCGTGGCCAATTAAGATTAACTGGCCATGGCCAGTAGCTTCCCTTCTCCAACTTCCTGGTGAATCCTAGAAGCAGCACCATCTATGAGAACACAGCATGTTTCCTAGGCTGGATTTCTCTTAAACAATCCATCTGTGAGCCTTCATAAACAAACAAATGCTCAGTGAGGAGAGGGTCCTGGCTCACCTTTTACCCCAGGCCATGAAACCAGGTGCTTGGTAAGTGTTTCCGGGAAGGGTGTGGACAGTGTTCTCCATTCAGGAAGAGGACAAGTTCAGAAGGCAGGATAGGAGACTGTGGACCTCACACTGCCATAGCCCTACACAGCAAGAAAAAGACACTGCTGGTGGATGTTAGATCAGCCTCATCTCCAAGGCAATTCCATACACTTGCCTTGCTGCAGCCTCAATACCCTGACAGGCAGCAAGTGACTACATCCCACTGTTCAGCAAAAACTGAGCATTAAAAGTGGGGATTGGATCATATGGTAGATCAATCTTTAGCTGTTTTAGGAACCTCCACACTGATTTCCACAATGGCTGGACCAGATTACATTCCCACCAACAGTGTAGAAGGGTTACTCTTTTTCCCCATCCCCAACAGCATTTATGATCATTTGTTTTCATGATGGTAGCCAATCTGACAGGAGTAAGATGGAATCTCAATGTAGTTTTAATCTGCATTTCCATAATGACTAGGGACATAGAACATTTTTTAGATGCTCATATGCCATTCATATTTCTTCCTTTGAGAACTCTATTTATCTCCATAGCCCATTTTTTAATTGCCATGATTTCTTATTATTTAACTTTTATAGTTCTTTTTATATCCTAGTATTAGTCCTCTATCAGATATATAGCTGGTGAAGATTTTTTCCCATTCTGTAGGTTTCTTCTTTGCTTTATTCACAGTGTCCTTTGCAGTACAAAATCTTTGTAATTTCATGAGGTCCCAGTGGTTAATCTGTGGTTTTATTGCCTGAGCAATTGGGGTTGTATTCAGGAAGTTTTTGCCAAGACCAATATGTTGAAGGGTTTCCCCTACTTTTTCCCCTAGCAGTGTTAGAGTTTCTGGTCTGATGTTAAGACCTTTAATCAGGGAGGGGATATGATAGAGAATGGAATTTCAAAGGGGAAAGTGGGGGAAGGAAGGGTATTACCATGGGATATTTTTTATAATCATGGAAAATGTTTTTAAAAATTGAGAAAAAAATAAATAAGATTACAAAAAAGTGGAGATTGGCTCTTCTAAGGTTCTATGTGGACGAGTTGGGTGAGAGTGGAGCCCACAGCCTGTGAATGCCAGGCAAGTGCTGAACTGCTAAACTGTACATCTTAGTTTTTTGAAAGATCACTAAGTTTTCCAGAATTTTCTGGAAAATTTTTGGTTTTATAGGATGCTCTAAACTTTGTCTATTTTCTCCCATATCTCTCCTCATCAACTAGAAATACAAGAGTACCCTTTCTGGGCTTAAGGAGAGATTTGAAGTAAGGGATAGGACCCCCTACCACTTCACCTAACTGGGCACTGGATAGGACATACAGGTATAGGCAGAAGGAGATGGGAAGGGGTAAAGCCTCTGCACACAGCTGCTCCTGAAATCCTGCATCCTCCACTAACTACCGAAGCTGGACAGTCATCTCTCTACACTTCTAAAACCAAGATCACACACAGACACATGCATAAATTGCACAAGAGGAATTTTGTCTAACCACAAGCCAGAAAGTGATAATTGTGATTCTAGCCCATGTCCTTAGTGACCCGAGAACTCAAAGGAAATATTTCATAAGGAACGTGTAGTGAGAGACTAGAGGAAGATGGGCCAGTGGCAGTACAATGTGGGGTCACATCCACATGCCTAGATTAAGACAGTCAAAGAGACTCACAGAGATTCAGAGACAGATAGGTTCAGGGTAACAACCCAAGACACAACCTTAGAAGCAAGCACAACACATCGCAGGTGAGTTATAACCTTGATCCTTAGCTGTGCCTCCCTGAGGGTCTGCAAGAGGGTTTGGGAAATATAGGGAAAAGAATGGCTACCCTGGGAAACTGGGTGGCTATGATCACACAGAATGACCAAAGTCTCTTCTGTCCAGCTGCTGCCAGGGTACCTGGTGAAACTATCTTCTCAAATAATCCCACACTATTGCTGAAGTCTCCATTTCCTACACACCATGACCAGATACTCTGTCCTTGCCCTCAAACCATGGATAAAAGGCGCACATGTTTTCATATGGATCAATAATATCAGTTTTTAGCACCATGATGCCTCTCTAAACCCTCCTAGATCTCTGCGTGATATCTAAAACATGGATGTATGACAACCTCACCACCACAGGTTAAGTACCTTCTGGATGGTCACTGGTAGGTGAGGGTCGCCAGAACCAAAACACAGAATTTAGGTCACAGAGCATGAAGTTCTGAGCAGCAGGGCTATGGAATGGAACCTGATGACTCAGGAGCAGATATAAGAGATGTAGGTGTTCAATTACACTGACACCAGTTTGCATAACCTTGAAATCAGATACACACATTCCAGGAGGTGAGAGAGGTCTGCAAGTCCTGATCTCTCACCTCCAGAACCCAGGAAACAAGTGACACAGACAATGGGGAACCAGTGAACAGTCTTACATGGTTATATGTTACTCCCATTTTCCTCTGGCCTAGGAAGCCAGACACAAATTCACCATGTTTAAATCCTGGGGTCTAAAGTGCCCTCACTTCATTCCACTGCAGGAATGTTTCACAGAGAATACTGGAAAATTTCAGGTTTCCATCTATAAAATTAATAAGGACACAAGTCAAGGTCAGACATGTTTATGATTTAAGCATAAATCATTATTACTATAACATTATTATTTTAAGTATGTAGAAGGAATGTTCTCTGTATGCAGGTAATCATCACCAAAAATCTTGCTACCTGTGCTGGAATTCTTTACTTTCAGCTCACAAGAGACTTGAAGCTGACATCAGAGTGAGGGGCTCCTTTCCCTTCCCATATCCTCTTAACTTTCTCCATTTCTATTCTTCTCATGCTCTCCATAGGCCATGACTTCACTCTTCATAGCTCCTTAAGCCTCACTCCTTCTGGATATCTGGGCTCCAGCCTCAAATCCCATCCAAATCTCATCTTCCCTCAGAATTCTTTCCCTGAAGTCCTTCCCTCAGGCCCTCATCATTGCCTTTCACAGACCACGACTACTTCTGTCACACATATAAGGCTTGTCTTACATAGCTCCGCCTTCCATGCTCTTCAGTCTTTCATCCATCCTCAGAAACTATTCTCCCATCATTTTTAGAACCCTGTGTGCTTATTGAGCTCACAGCCTCCTGGAATCTTTGACATTAAAACTACTGGCCTATTTGTCCCGTAGTGGAAAGCAATGAGGGACTCACCCACCAAATCCCCAACCCATGGCATCAGCTTCCCTCACTCTACAGTAAGATAAGCTCCATATCCCACTGTTTTCCAAGGTTTTATGGTCCCAGAGCATTAGTAACTATGATCTCCACAAAACAAGATTTTTACTCTTTCCATACTGCAGCCAAACCACACTGGCAAGCAGAGAGCAACCACCATTCTGGTAGGGGGGAAAAAAAAGCTGAGTCAATACAGTGTGGTGGGTTGGTTCAGGTGTCCCCCATCAACTCAGGTGTTCTGAATGCTAGCTTTCCAGCTCATGGCAATTTGGAAATGGAAGCCTCTTGTAGACAGTGTATTGCTGGGGTGGGCTTATAGATGTTATAGCCAACTTCTTGCCAGTGTTTGGAACATGCTCCTGTTATTTTCCATCTAACATTGGCCAGGAGATTATGCCCACCCTCTGTTCATGCCATTGTTTCCCCTGTCATCATGGAGTTTCCCTTTGATTCTGTAAATCAAAATAAACATTTTTAAGCCACAAGCTGCTGTTGGTCAGGTGTTTTTCGCCAACAATGTGAATCTGACTACAACAAGCAGTAAATGGCTTCTCTGAGGTCCACTAAGGTGGGAAGTGGAATGAACTTAATGCACAGGACATGACAGGTACATGCTTCATTACTGAAACTTATATACTTGGTTATTCTTTATTTGAGACAGTTTCATAAGTATCCCATTTGGCCTTGAAATATCTTGGAAGACTGGATTGGTCTGAGGCTTGTGGTTCTCCTTCGTGTCTTAAGGTTCTGAGTACTTGAGATTACAAATATCCACACATATTTCTATTTAGCAGTAAGATTGGACCCACATATTGGACTCTTCCCCTGTTTTACCTTAAAAGGAGACTGATACAGGAACATCCAGAAACAAAAGGAAGGAGGCAGGAAGAAGGAAGACCTCTCAGAACAGCTGCTCCAGGTATCCTGTAACCAGTGTTACCCATCTACCTGGGTGGGGTTTCATCAAAGAAAAAATACCTCCCCAAACCATGGCTACACACTGATGTACATTGTCTTACACACAGGCCACAGAGAATAGAGAGATGGAGACAGATAGGAGGAACCAAAAGGAACAGGTAGAGGCTGGAAGGATGGTATAGCAATTAAGGTGTTTGTCTGCAAAGGCAAAGGACCAAGGTTCAATTCCCCATGATATATATAAACCAGATGCACAAAGTGGAACATGCATCTGGAGTTCATTTGCAGAGGCAGAAAGCCCTAGTATGCCCATTCTTTCTGTCTGTCACTCTCTCAAATAAACAAAACTTATTTTTTTAAAGGGACAGGTCGCTGGAGGTTGGTTGTTCATGTATTTACATGTCAGTACTTAGAAGGTAGACATCAGAGGATTTCTGCAAGCTTCAGGCATGCCTGGGCTATACAGTGAGTTCCAGATCCATCTTGACAATAGAATGTGACACTGCCTGAGGAGAAGAAAGGAAAAGCAAACAGGGAGAGGTTACAGGGAGAAATATACAGACACAGGGGGATCCAGAGATATAGGGGAGCACATGTGCCTCCCTGGGTAGGATTAGGGTCCATGCCTCATTTCTCTGACCCTGAGTATCCCAAGCCTCCTACTTTGATCTCTGTCCATCAGTAAAAAGGATTCAACCCCAGCTGTAGCCCTGTCCATAGGGAAAGTCAGGAAAGTCCCAAGATTTATACCTTTGCATCAGGGAGAACATGCTTCTGTCCAACCTCCCCTGCTCCTGTGCTTCTTAATCATGTCCAAAGCCAGCTGGACTGCTCTCCACCAGCCAAGCCATCCCAGGTGTGGTATGGGAAGTGAGAAGGCAGAGGGCGCCAATGTAACCCTAAACCCCAATGCCTAGTCTTCAGCTCTAACTGTACCCTACTGATGTATCTTACTAAGTCTCCATGTCTCCCAGGATCTCCTCATCTGGCTCCAATTCACTAATTTCACAGGACCCACCTTGTGTTTTTAAGACTCTATGGGAGAGAAATATTTAGCACCTCACCACTGCCAAGCCAGATCAAAGTGAGTCCCACGGTAATGTCCACACACAGGGAATTGGCTGAGAAGGGGTGTGCCTATATAACATGAGCCAGTAAAGAAGTACATGGTGTCTGGATTCCAAATCATGTCTGAGTGATGCTAAGGCCTAAAAGAAATGCATCCTGAGGATGAGGTCATGGTGAGAAATCCACAAACACTGGGGAAACATGAGCCAGTCATTACAGAGTGCAAGGTGGATACTGCTCCCATGCCTGGAGTTGCACAGTCAGATAATCACAGAGATGAAAAAGAAATCAGAGGTTAAGTGAGAGACAACTAGATATACAGAACCAGAGGCTCAGGGAGAACTCTGGGAAGTGTGATGGCCTTGCAAGTTTTGGTGCTAAATCCCTGGGGACAGGGTAGCACTGGGTCTAAAAATCCAGGGTATATAATGGTGAGCCACCCAGAGAGGTCCAGACTACCAGGGCCATTATCCACCTGGCTGACAACAGTTCCTTTAACTCAGCCAGAAATAAGGCACAAGGTAAAACTACCCTTTCTGGCTGTTCCATGCCCAAATGTCCTTCAGGATTCATGGACATGATCCATGGCCCTGTGCACCAGGTCTAACAACACAATAGCCCCAGAGCCAGCAATCTAGGTCCTCCACAAGTGTCACCTGAAGCCTTCTCCAGAGCCTGCCATCCCTGTAGCATTGTGGATCCTGCTGGCCTCCAGCGCTCCTCAGGTGGCAGCACATCATGAGGACACAAGCCTAGGCATATGTGGCACAGATTTGGAGGTTTAAGCTTCCACCTATGGACTCAAAGGCTGCACACACTCCAGGACAGAGCTGCTCAGAGAGCACTACAGCCAGTCCGTGTACAGGGAAGAACCGGATGTGCAGGGGAGGGACAGAACACCCACGTTACTAGAGCCTCTGCCCTTGTTAAACAGCTGGAGGGAAGAGCACACAATAGCCCAAAGTGTGCACTCAAGCCTGGGGACTCTGGAATGGAAGATGGAGAGCCATGGCTGCCATTGTGATCTGCTTCTTACAGATATATTCCCCACCCTGAATGAGGACATAACTCTCACCATTTCTGACTTCCTGAACATTGCTCGTCTACCTTCCCCAATCTATGAAGCACAGAAGTACAGGCCACAGAGTATATGACTCAAACTCCAGAGAAAGAAATGATTGTGGTGCAGATCCAAGGTGTTGTACAGGTAGGGTGCTCAGACACAAAGGTCTTGGATTGCAGAAGTTCACACCCTGCTCAGTCAGTGTGCCTGATTGGACAGTGTATTCCATTGGACAGTGCTCCAAGCCCCAACCCCTCAAGACGATGACTGACAGTAGATGGCAGGAAAACAGGGGCAAATAAAAACACATCCACAATTTCTAAGCCACAGGGACTGCTTCTCAGGTGTAATTTCAGCATTTGGGAGGCTGACTCCTAAGTGCTTGGATTAAAGGCATGCACCATCATGCCCAGCCTAGCATTTACAGTTTTGAGCAAGCAACCTGATCATGGAAATGGGTGAAATCCACTAAAACAACTCTAGTTGTAATCACAACTTCCAAACACTTTTAATAGTAATATAACCTCTCTAGTACCTTTAAAATTTCTGGCAGATGTATTTATCACCATGGTTAACCTTACATCATTCATGTAATTGTTCTTGTGCTTTGGGGCATGCAATTGTATATCTTTGAAAACATTTTCCTTGGAGGTGGAGATTTGCTGGAGGAAGTGTGTCACTGGAAGTTGAGCCTTGAGGGTTTATATACCAGCCTCACTTCCTCTTCACCTCTGCTTCCTGACTATGACTACAATGTGACCAGGCCTGCTCCTGCTGCCATGCTTTCCCCTTCATGTTGGAACTGCAAATCACAAAAAAAAAAACTTTCCTTCTGTTTTTTAAATTGCTTTCTGTCAAAAAATGTGGTTGCAGTGATGATTAGAGAATTAACATATCAGTCAATAACAAACTTATTACAGTTGGGTGTGGTGGCACATGCCTTTATCCAAGCACACTGGAGGCAGAGGTTGTGGATTACAGTGAGTTTGAGGCCACCCTGAGATTCCATAGTGAATTACAGGTCAGCCTGGCCTACAGCAAGACCATGCAATGAAACAAAATCCCCAAAAACTCATTATATTTTAATCTTATGTCAATATCTTTCTGAAGAATAGCTGCTGAAAAACAACTATATGATTTTGAGCTTAACCGTGGTCTAAATAGAGTGTTTAATATCACATCTGGACTTTAAAATATGCAAAATACAAATAATTATAAATAATTTTCCAGGCATGGTGGTGCACGCCTTTAATCCCAGCACTCGGGAGGCAGAGGTAGGTGTATTGCCAAGAGTTCGAGGCCAGCCTGGGACAACAAAGTGAATTCCAGGTCAGCCTGGGCTACAGTGAGACCCTACCCTATTTCGCTTTGAAATAAATAAATAAAAATAACAACTTTTTTTTTAAAGGATAAGAGAGAAGAGTTCTACTGGTCAAGTCTGGACAACCTAATATCAAAATGACAGGGATGGATAGATTGCACAGTGGTTAAAGGTGCTTGCTTGCAAAGCCTCCTACCACTGCAAAGGAACTCAAGATGCATGTACCACTTTGTACACCGGCTTTACATGGGTAATGGGGAATCAAACCCAGGATATCAGGCTTTGCAAAGGGGAACCTTTAATCACTGAGCCCTCTCTTCAGCCCCTAAAATTGGTTTCTTTTCTTTTCTTTTTTGGTTTTTCAAGGTAGGGTCTCACTCTGGCCCAGATTGACCTGGAATTCACTATGGAGCCTCAGGGTGGCCTTGAACTCACAGCAATCCCCCTACCTCTGCCTCCAGAGTGCTGGGATTAAAGGCATGCGCCACCACGCCCGGCCTAAAATTATTTTCTAAAGAGTTATAAAATAAATCAAAACAATAGAAGCAAGAAGTACACAAAATAGAACAGAAAAATTAAAATAGTTCATAGTTCCACTAAGCTTTCTTCTTCTTTTTCCTACCCACCTGTAATTCCTTATGAGCCACTTCATTGTGAAGAGTGGACACTTTCTGAGGCAGAGATTCACTCTAGCTGTAACCTGGAATTCACTGCAATCATCATGCTACAGGTATAAAAATATTGGGATTGAACATGTGACCTACCCTACCCAGTTATTTAACTTTTAATCATAGTTATTTCTGTAATTTTGTCATCTTTTTATTTTAGTTAGTTTTTAATATTTATATTTTATATTGACAACATATGTATGTACAGACAACAAACCATGGTATTTCCCTCCCCCCCTTTTCCCTTCATAACTCTACTCTCCCTCATATACCCTCCCTCTCTCCACTAGTCTCTTTTAATTTGATGTCATTATCTTTTTCTCCTGTTATGAGGCTCATGTGTAGGTATTGCTGGGCACTGCAAGGTCTTGGATATCGAGGCCAAATTCTGTCTGGACAGTTGTATGTAAGGAATGGTACCCTTCCTTTGGCCCTTACATTCTTTCTGCCACCTCTTCTGCAATGGACCCTGAGCCTTGGAGGGAATGAGATGCTTCAGTGCTGGACACTCCTCCATCCCTTCTTCTCAGCACTATGTTGCCTTTTGGGCCATCCCAATGGTCATTGCCATCTGAAAAGAGAATCTTCTCTAACCAGAAGTGAGAGTAGCAATAAGATATGAATATGAACATTAAGTATAGTGCTTCCAGGGCAATTTTGTGAAATATATGCATTTACCCAGAGAAGAGCAGGCTTTATACCTCTAAGGCTCATGACCTCCCCTGCCATAGGCTTTTGATTAGGTTTTCAGTGCCAGGCATATATTCCCTCCCATAGAGTAGCCCTTCAGTCTAATTAGAGAGCAGTTGGTTTCCCCCAGAGCAGACATGCCACTACTGCACTCATTCAGTCATTTGGCCTGTCTGGCCAAACTTGAGGCTTCCAGTGTCCACTGTTTTCACCGCTGATGACTTCTGTTTCTTATAAGGCTGCATACAGTGTAGGTTTTTTCAGCTTTCAGTTGGCTGGGCTATAGGGATAAAAATTTCTGCTCAGCACCAGCTTGATTTCTCACTGAATTTGCCACTCACACATGTGAAGTCTTCAGCAATAGGGTCTTACCATCTCTTTCTCACAGGAAACCAAGAGTCTTGGCAATAGCTTGTAATGTTTTGGTGGCAACAGGGCCAACAATTCACTGGAAGGTATCCCATCCCTGGATCTGAAAATATTCTAGTAACAAGATATGGCTTTTGTATGTGTCATTATTCAAGAAATTATTTTCATATGTCTTATTCAGAATATCTTGAATTTTGATTGACCCTCCCCCCAACCTTCTTTTCTACAATCTCTTCCCCTGACCTTGCTTAGGCCTTTCCCCCTCCTTGTAATTTGGTTCT